>NW_015971600.1:0-102500 GCF_000835475.1 Cladophialophora bantiana CBS 173.52
ATGTCAACAGGCCAACTCCTTCCTTTCTTGGACGTCACGTGATCCCTTCAGCCTCATTCCCCGAAGCTGTCCCTTCGGTTGAGTTTCCTTCCCTGTGCGTCCTTCGCAGGTTCTTAAGGCTGTGTCCAACAACTATATTGAGTCCTTCGTCGGAGGCTCTTTTGACGATTTCTTTATGCTATGCACCTAGTTAATACAGTTCCGTCTTGAAAAACATCCCAACGTACCACTGTTTGTTCGAATATGGAGTGAAGTTCTTGCAGCGATGGTGGCAGGTCACTTTTTTTAGTGAATGGTATCTCCCACCACTTCCTCGACTCTTTTATCCGAGTCAAATCCTCGAGACGGAGATGGACCTGCCGGGCGGCGCTCTGCAGATTCTTTGCCGAAGTGATATACATGTTGCGAATTGAGTGAAATTAAAAAGAATAAAAAAATCGAGAAAGTGGCAGCCGTAGCTCTGCCTAAAGATGAGATAGAGCAGTATTAAATACTGAGGACAGAGGTCTCACAGACGGCCTTCACAATGGGTAATGGCGAGGCGCGAAGTTCGTATTTTATTGCCTTCTATTCAACTCGTTCAACGCGAACTGCGATTAATACATGTTTTGAGGTTGCAGAATGACTAGAAAAATGAGGAATCAATAATGTGGGGTTGATGGTACCACGGGTGCCACAAAATCGACTTCGGAGCTCTTGGCTGTGAAAAAATATCTACAATTTGGTGCAGGTTCACGATCACATGGGCTCCCAAAATTGCACCGTACCCGGGCGCTAGTGGCCAAATCAGCCGTTAAACACTTCTCCGTAGGACTCCCATACACAATTGGGCGGAGTGTTTCACGAATTTGCGTAGGTAGTCCCAAGAGACCTCATGCATGTTTTGCTTCTTTTATTCTTTCTCGTGCTTCATCTTGCCACAAGAAGTGTCGATAAATCAAATCTAATAGTTTAGGCCCTGTGGTCTAGAACCGTTATGTACCGCCATTATTCCTAGAAAACTATCACAAAATCTGGACGGAGTTACACAGTGTCTAAACAACCCTTTTTGCTGCTACGCACCTCGAACTCCTGCCAACCGGTATCGATTGAGCCTAAGAATAAAGCACCTATCGAAACGTATAAGGCTTATAGGTTCTCAAAACTCTTAGGAAATAGCTAGATTAATGGTATTCTCAAGATGAAGGCAAGCTACATGGACTGCGACGGAATGTGGCTTCGTATTGTGACTCTCTCAGCTATACATCTACTGTCACGAACCCACCGTTGTCCCCAAGTACTCTACGCCCTCCACCCGAATCGGGTGGACGGTATAGAAAGAAAAGGAAAGGATAAGGCAAAGGACGGTTGAGGCACAAGGCTATCGGTTAACGCTGCCTTACCCTTTTCACGTGACAGAAAGAGGGGAAGCTATAAGAGTCTCCTCTCACCTGAATCGGCTGAGAGAGAACTCTTCCTTTTTCTCAAGCGTTGAGTCGTTGTCAATAGGGCTACGTGAATAGAACAAGGCATTCAGCTACTCCAATTCCTTTGTACCTACTGCGTTGCGTAGGTCCCTGATATCTACATCGATTGTTATCATTGATAATTTGCATCATACCGCCATAGAAACTTCAAAACATCCCTGCCATATTAAGCACATTCCCATTCCGAAAATATAGACAGAGCTAATATCACCACTTAGTACTTGCGAAACGCTAGGATGTAGAACACATCAGAGGGCACAGACATAGACTCTATAATCCGATAA
Organism: Cladophialophora bantiana CBS 173.52; assembly: GCF_000835475.1. Lineage (NCBI taxonomy): Eukaryota > Fungi > Ascomycota > Eurotiomycetes > Chaetothyriales > Herpotrichiellaceae > Cladophialophora > Cladophialophora bantiana. The sequence continues at coordinate 1,751 of NW_015971600.1, forward strand.
GCAGAAGTTTTAAGAAAAGAATCAATGAGTGATACCTGTATTTATTTGCGTTGGTCCGTAGTGAAGGGCCGAACCATGGCCATGTCATCTTCCCGTTCATTCTGCTCTCCCGCTGTGCCGTCTGAATTAGACGGTTTCTCGGGCTTCCCGGTGCTGGGCTTAGAAGTGCCGTTTATCTCTTTCTCCGTTTTCTTCTGAGTGGTCTTAGGATCGTCTTTTCGGTCGGCCGGCATGTTGCACAAGAGTTCAGAGGCGCTAAGAACAGAAATGTGAAGAGCCCTCCTACAGAAGATTGTTGGAGATATTTCGAGGACCAATGTGTCCAATCTGTATGACGCCAATTGAGGCTGAGGCGGACGGATAAGGTCTTCAGAAAAGGTGGGAAAGGGGATTCATATAGCTATCAATGGAAGTGGCATCTCCTCGAAACCTCCTCTTATACGACAAGGGGTTCTGTACGTTCCTGGCCCCTCCCTGGCCAACGGTAAGAACTGATCATATTGTTATTGGCAGTAACTAATGAGGGATGTGGTTCTTGCCCTTCCGACTCCTACACTAGTACGTACTTCATTCTGAAGTGGCTTGGCTTGCATGATACGTTCATCAAGTGTATGTCGTAACCGAGACTTAGTATCTACATACTCTGTATGTAGGCCTTCCCTGTGCATAACGCCTCGGCCACGTCAATGTCTGTTCTTAGAGGTCTTCATCTCGCAGGACTGTGCATCCTCGCGCATCTGTATCCATACGCCTTCGGTATAAATGTATGTTCCTGTCCTAAAGCACCAGTAAGGGCCTAACTTGATGATGTACGTCTCCTGAGAACGGTCTGTCTGAGGGTTACCAGTGGCTGATAGTGATATGGATTTGATAATTAATCATTGTATACGTGCCAACAAAGAACAACGGAAAGGGAGGATCGTTACGGACTGATTTAGGGATGTTGCACTAGATTGGCTTTCTGTCTAGTTATTGTGATCAAAGAATGAACAAGATGTGCTGCCGAAAGAATCCATGCCAATCCATCCCCAGCCTCGTGGGAGTTTACGTTTGGCACCGCGCTCTAGTTCCTAGAGAGCCAGCATGGAGTTGTGGAGCGCTGGATATTTTTGGTGATATTGGGCGATATTGAGTGATATTGGGGATATTGAGTGATCTTGGCGACATTGGGTGATTTGGCGATATTGGGTGATCTTGGAGATCTTGCGCGACATCGAGAGATATCACGGGACAATGGAAAGGACTTTCTTCGGCGCCCATACAAAGGAACTCACGTGATTCCAGCGCCCAGATACTGAGGTGAGCCACATGTCGTGGCGTTTTGTTCCAGCCACAGTTGGGCAGGAATTTCAAGACTGCGCTACCCCGACTTCACATTAATGCCATCAACAAACCCCTCCGTACGATGATACTTCAGGTCAGAATCCAACCATCTCGGCTACCTACTTAATGAAGAGCGGTAATATACATTGGAACTATGCAGGCTTTGAGACTGACACTGCTTTAGGCAAGACAAAGCCATTACCCTTTGACCGAGACGAGAATCGAATCTAGAAGTTCTGGTCGACAATTACGAGGCGCTCAGTCCCCCGTCTAGATTGATATGACGGAAAAAAAGACAGTGACAGCAGAGCTCTTGGTATGGTGGTTTCCGAATCTCGAAAAAGAAATCGAGACCGGCTTATCATATTCGCAGCGCAATAGCTTCAAACCCCTCACGGTATCACCAGACTTTTTCAAAGATTGCAAGAGACACCCAATCAACTATATCCCCGCAGAAAACTACGAGAGATATTACTACTTCTTTGATTGCCAGGACATTATGTTTCGGAATGAGAAAGGAGAGGATATTTGGTCCACAGTGGGCGCAGGGGAAATGCTCGTTCCAAGAGGAGTATCCATTTTAATTAACAGAGGAAAGTTACGAAACGGGTGACTTGGGGTTATTGGAGCTCCGCGTACAATTCATTAAGTATCGAAATGCCTACAAGATACCCAATGCGCACACACAAAGTACCTTGATGAGGTTCCCTGCGATTCACTCTCATCGTAATACAGTTAGTTGTATGGAGCATGTCATGCTGCTTCTCCCATGCCCGTAGCTGGCTGTTCTCAATTGCCCCACAGATGCGCGGACTAAACAATGAAGCAATGGCTGGAATTGAAGCCCTCGTCAAGACAATATAGATATCATCCTCTGTTTAACCGTACGTTGGATTAGATGTCTCGCCCTTAGCTGTATAGCTCGTGCACTCACGGGTTCTAGATATCGGTACTCCTGTCACATCTCCTTCGTCTGGAAACAGTACACTGCTATACTCAGCGGCGCATCCAATATCGAGATATATGATGCCGTCAGTGAGGTCCCTCAGAGGAAACTTCGTTCGGACACTCTCTGTTGTTTGGAGTGTTCGACTTCTAGCCTTTTCACTTAGCCGTACGGAGGAGATTTCGACACCTCCGTAGATACGATTGCCGAAGATAGCGACAATCGCGGCCAATTCAGCAGCATGATACGCCAAATGTTTATCTGCTTCTGCAGTGCTGACAGGTTTTGGACAACAATCTGCTCCTGTTAGCCTCTCCTTAAAGATTTGTGTAAAGGTGGAAGGCCAACTTAGGAATAGAACTTCAATCACTTTCTTGTAATAAGTGCTCTCGCTGATCTCTCGTTTCTGGCCTATGCTTGCAAAGGTTTCCTTGACATTGTTGCTCCAATGAAAGCCGTCCGGCGGTGAATTGTAATGACCGAGTTGCGACAAATCAAAGGACAGACAAGAGCGTGGAGAGATCGCAAGAATGAAAGGAAGGAATACGTGAGGATACGTCTCGAGGACCTCAAAATAAACCTTTTGAGCTTTTTTGCAACAATAAACAGAGTTAACTTCTTTCTTTGGTCGCCTCTCTGCGCTCCGTGGTTGGCGCTCAAAGAAGGTACAAAGTAGGACTAGGCGCTCTTCAAGGGTACGAAGATAGACGAAGGGTACCGTCTTATTCCTATTAAGATCTTTCGAGACCTTGTCGATTTGAGAAAGTTTCGAGCTCATGGCAATGCGAGAGGTAAGTATGAAGAGATTAGAAGACATAGAAAGAACACAATGTATGATATAGAAGACATAGGGTGTGACGCGGGTGACATAGGGTGACATAGGGTGTTATAGGGTGATATAGGGTGTGATAGAGGGTGTGACCACAGGGTGTCATAGGCTGTGATAGGTTCTGGGTGGAAAGAATCTTTCTGCATGCGCACGCTTAGCACTTTTGGCCTTAGCGCCATCCTCACTCACTATTTTCTTGCCTGGGAACTTTTCCACAACTCCACTTCCGTGTTCAACCGTGGCCGATAATCGCGACTCCGTCACATCATCGACTTATTTCGGTCAAAGCGCATTACACATCTACTGAGACTTCTGCTCATGAGTCTGTCCGGGGTTCTTGCATCCTACGTGCGAGCCGAGCCAACGTGTAGGAAACACTAAAACACCTACGCATATATTTATCTAAAGAAATCCCTGGCACGCAAAGCGACAGACTGAGGGGATGGCTTCCCATCTACCCGATTTCTACTATATGCATGGGTTTGCTATCACATACATATACACAACAGACAAGCTCTCTAGGAACCGACACCTGAGTGTGCCCTCAGACTTCAAACAGCAACTACCAAGTCTAGATGAAGTCACATGCCACATGCCTGCTTTAGATATATTCTAACATCAAGCAGGATTTGTCAACTCACCCATCAACAAATCCTCCGCGGGTGTACATTACCCTTTCATACTGCCTTCGACGGGTCACCGAGTATACCTCGTCATGTGTTCTTACGGCATAACCCATGCTGTTCGAGGGGAGTGCACAAGGCAACCACAACATAAGATAGAGACACGACTGCGCAAGAGATGCGCCAATTCGCCAAAGCCAGGCCCTCCTTGTGACAATCCCACGCACGACCCAGGTCTAGATCAGCTCCCTTCTAGGAAAGGAGGGGCATGCCCAGCATGTCGGGATTCGGGGATATCACTTGAAATCTATCAAGTCAAATGGGTAAGCTTAACCGTACTCTTATCAATATACATGCGCTCTGAACATCGATGAATGATAGGTGGATCTACACGGCTAGACTCCGTCACTTATGAATAGTAATAAAGTCTGAGCAGAACTTGGGCGAAGGTCATGGCAAATGAGTTGAAATGATACTACGGGCAGATCGGAGGATTTCCATGACTATACTGGCTCGCATAACATTAGGTAGCTATGGAGTGATAGAAGAGTAACCTCCTGTCCCGAAGCTCATGACACCTCGTTCCATTTCACGAGTATGGGATGGGCTTGAAACGTTTCTAGCTCTCGAAGAACCTCACTCATAGAGGTGAAGTCGCCATCCCAGCAGCTCTGGATTAACTGACCCAGAGGAAGAGATGTGACGTCGGGAAAACGATTGTTTGTGTATAGCTGTTCAACCTGCTGATATCGGTCGTTTGATGCCTCGAGCTCATGGTGTGGTGGTCTTCCAGTTATTACTTCGTAGATTGCACAACCAAATGCAAAAATGTCCGTGCGCCGATTCACCCTGGGTATTGATGGTCGATAACTGAACCATTCGTAACAGGAATCTGCTGGTTCACCATCGATGCTGCAGCCTTCAAAGTCGACTATCTTTAGGCAACCTTCTCTTGTTAGAATCATATTCTTACATCCGACATCACCGTGAACAATATTACAGTTATGTGAATGCTGGTAACCTTCTGCAGCTTGCCTCAGCCAGCTCAATTTCGTCTGGATCGGAATCTCAGTTGCGGAGGGAGATCGACAGATTGTCCGAAGGACTTCGCCTCGTTCGAGAACAATGGAACCATCTTTCCGGGTGCCCAGCAATTTTGCAATGTTAGGATGCGAGCCGAGACGGTGATATGCTCGACGTTCAACTTCGCCTCTGTCGCTCTCTTGATATTCTTTTAAGACTCTCTTGTCATCGACCCCATAGACGATTCCTGATTTCCCGGCAGCAAGGAATTGTAATGCTTCAAATGATATCGAATCAATCTCTGTGTTACTTGGACGATGAAGTATTTTAAGGCATTTGGTGTAAAGCGCCCTCGGAATGGAGAGGAGTGAGAGGAAGGATCTCGCAGCGCGCAGGAAGGGTCCTAGATCGAACAGCATCTTTCCCTCGACGGTAACGGGGTGTATTTGAAGGGCTTTTCGGGAAGCGCAGGGAGGAAAGAGCGTCGTACTGAGGCTATGGTGGTGGATGTAGCATCGTTTAGGGAAACGATAGGTGTATCGTAGTGCTCCTAGCTTTGATGGCTCCTTTCATGGCTCCAATGCTTTCATGCTCTTTGAAAGTTGGGATGAAGGAACTGCGAGCGACGGGCCACAAAACGCAGGGACCATTCGCCACTACCCTAATACACGCGATTTTCCAGCTGGGCGCACAGCCCAGTAAGGAAGAACTCGAGTCTGCCCTAGGCAGCAGCCAAACTGGAAATGGCTGACTCTGAGAACACTACTGACAATAATAACCGAGTATGTGGGCCCGGAAATAGGCCCTTCCGAAGCTTTGAAACGCCGGAAACTGAGAACTTAGGGGCCGAGTTGTGGGCCCTGGCTCTGGCTCGCGGCTGTGCTCACGCTGCTCAGAGTACGCCTCAGGGCTCGCCAAGTCGTGCTCAGGATTGCTCAGCCACAGCTCAGAAGTGGCTAGGTCATGGCTCAGGTCAAATGGCGGGATGCTCAGGTCTGGAAACGGAAATGGACTTTGGAGAGGTCAAGATTCGCCGCTGAGTATTGCGGTATTCGCCAACGTCGGCTCGGTTGTCTCCGTAGAGGGCGGGAGTCCTGTTTGTATTCAGCTGTTGATCTAAGAAGGATGCCATGCTGTTTGACTCCACATGGCCTGGACCGTCCTCGTCCAAGACGTCCAGGTTCTCTGTCCGCAAATACGCCACGCCATCAGCCGTAGTGAAGCAGCGCTGCAGCAGCTTTGCACTGAGACACAAGAGTGATTCTACCGACGACGATGCAGAGCTACAGGCACCGCTACTGAGTAATATGGAGAAGCGTCGACCAGACTCTGGTTGGGGTTCTGAAAGGCCTGCAGCTACTGCGATATACTTCGGGAAAGCGGCTTCTTTCTGGCAAAGGATGGTTACGGGTCGATCGAAGATAGTTTCGCAATTCGCAAGGACACAATCAGTTGAGCTCTGCTGTTCGGGATGCATGCTCACCTTTAACAATTGAAATGCTGTCCCCTTGTGAGCGTGTCTAGAACAGTATATTTGCTCGGGTCGTTTGTCTTGGTTCTTGTGTCAAAAGAGGTGCCGCACGGGATACACAGCAATGCCCACAAGATGGGCAGAAGTGGGGTAGGAGGAGGGAATGCCCAACTCGCCTTTTCGCCACGTACCTCTCCAACAAGGGATGCACCCCGCCAGCCTGCAGCGCCTGCCTTTCGACCTTGTGGCGACCTCATCATTGCTCTTCTTCAATTCGATCTTCAAGTCTTCATCTCTCTTGGACTTTAAGCGACTTCTTGAATGTCGGCAGGATCACACCATTTCTTAACGCTTTCGAAAGGTGATCAATTAGACATGGCAACGACAGTAGTCGTCTCCCTACCATCAACGACCGTCGTCAGTAAGGTGTTAGTAAAGCCCCAGCCGCTCCAAGTTCCTACGGTGTTGCCTGATATCGCCATCCTTCAAGCTAATGTCCAAGTCCCGTTTGCTGCCATCGGTAAACTCTTTGACTACTTGCGGGCCAATCCTGCTGTTGCTGCCCGCTTGAACCAGGTCTACCCAACTCGCGGCATCTTCAAGAACGCAGCAACCACCAACCCCATCTCGGATCAGAAGCTCACCATCGATCTCTCTCCAAATCGCATCTCTCATATTCCGGCGTATCTTCAGGCTGCTTTGATGCCTCATGGATTGACCGAGGTTTTAGACTTCTTCAATGCCGTCACCGGAACCTACCTGGACTCCATTCTCGGGGCTCTTTCTGCCACTATCAATGTCGATCTCGGCGCCATTCACAAATCTCACAATGTCAACTTCCGCCTGTGTGATTACACACCCGACACTGCGAGTGCCACCAGCGAGAACGGCTGCGGTGCCCATCGTGACTACGGCACATTCACCATCATCTTCCAAGACGGCATTCAGGGCCTCGAGATCGAAGATCCAGCCAATCCCGGTGTTTGGCAACCCATCCCTGCCGATGCCACAGTCGTCCTCTGCGGCTGGTGTGCCCATATTATCTCTGGCGGCAAACTCAACGCAGTCAGACATCGAGTCCGCCGCCAACCGGGTACGCGAAGACTCAGCGCCGTCCTGTTTGTTGCTCCAGATCTCAACGTCGCATTAAAACCCATGGTTGCAGGGATGCCGGCCGTCAACTTTTCGGACAAGATCCTCGCTGGAGAGATTCAAGTCAAATGGTTTAAAGAGATCATGGGAAAGAGATGGCGCTGGAGAGAGGGAAATGAGGACCTCAAGGACGGTGACCTGATTACCCAGGACGAGGATATCGAGAAACTCATCCTTGGCTGATAGGGAGAAAGACGGGCATCCTTGCTTGCAATTGCTCCTCTAAGAGCTCGAGTTCGGAGGGACGTTTTCTTCGAGGGTGTCTTGAAAAGCGCACGTCTTTCTGCGTCATTGGCTTCAGCTTCAGAGTTTTGCAAGCGCTTCCGTTTGGCGTAGGCCGGCTGAGAGACAGCTCCAGCAGGTGTGAGAGATGGATGACAGACAAAGGTTGAGGCACGTCCACGCGCTGGTGGCGCCATAGGCATGGAAAGAGACAAGCATACGCACAGCACAGTGCAGGATTCAGTGATTCGTTGCCGCTTTCAAGTGTCCACGATTTCTGGTCCAAAAGTCAGACGACACCCGTATTATCATGTAAATCGATGTATTCGGTCGAAATGAAATTCATGCCGGATCGGCCTGTAGGTTAACCAATGCTTGAACGTATTTAGCCTAGATCTTAAGGCTGCTAAAGAAATATGAGGCGCAAATAATTGAGTGTGTCTGCAAAGGTGAAGCTGCAACTGCAAACGACTGTAATTGGACAGAATTAAGCCAGGGTCTGCTGTATAGATTCGAATGGATTGGAGCCTGGGCCGGATGCGATCATTTCTTCATTTAGCATAGTGTGTTGAGCGCAACTGAGGCCTTCAAACGTCGGCAGACTGTTATGGAACACTAGGCCTTCCCCATCTTACAGCATCAAGAGTTAAGGCAGACAGTACCTCTTTCTACCTTTCAAACTCCTTTCCCGTTCCAGCGGGCAAGTCCCTAGTTTCCCACTTGCTCTACTTTAAAAGGATCGAATATCATAGGCGACGTTGAGTTAACTCCGATGCAACCATTGGAACAGCGGCCAAAAACGTTTCCATCCCCTTACATAGACCTACATACAACTCCATTTCCTGCTCCAACGGCGCCTCCAACATACTACTGCACGGGCTCCAAATTCGGTGTTCGGGGTGAAAAGAAGGCTGTGCTAGTTGGCATCAACTATTTCAACAAACGTGGACAGCTGCGCGGCTGTGTTGACGACGTCAAGAACATGGCTGCATATCTCAACCTTTGTTTCGGATATGACAAAAAAGATATGGTCATATTGACTGACGACCAGCGGCGCGAGATTTCCAAACCGACAAAGATCAATATACTGAGGGCAATAACCTGGTTGGTCAAGGATGCTAAACCTGGAGATTCTTTGATCTTTTATTACAGCGGTCATGGTCGGTGTTCAGCACTCGATGAAAATGAGGATATCTGTCCTTTGGATTTCAATACTGCTGGTTTTATTACCAGTGATGAATGCCAGCAAATTATGACGAGGGCGTTATCCCCGGGCGTCAGTCTCTCAATCATTCTTGACACGCGCCATCCGGAAAATTTCTTCGTGCCCGGATGATATTCGAGCACTTGAACAATAGATGAATGGTGGAATATGTAGAATTTCATGGTGGCGAAAGCGCTGGAGTTTGTCAGAGGCTTTAATTAGGCTAATACTCTTCTTGGACGGACATAAACTATACAACAGCGAATTATATGAAGTGCCAGGCCGTTCTTGGACTTCCTCTTCCGCAGAGACGGTGCATTCCGCCTTCTCAGGATTAAAGCCGGCGTAATTTCCTCTATCATCGGTGTAACAAATCCAGAAGACGTCCTCTTGTCCTGTGTCGATTTAAGGACTAACTCTAATGTGACCCAAGAAGGAGAGTAAAGCGCGTTTCTCTGAGAAGTTGGTCTTTCCATAGGCTGTCGGGTAAAGCGGAGCACTAGAGCTGTTTCCACGGATGTAATCACCATTCGGTGACTATTGCACCACTCGGTCGATCTGGGGCGGCTGATGAGCTGAACGGGCCATAGGGAGGAAGATCATGTCGAACTACCGGAAAGGAGAGAGCAAGGGGTTGTGCGCAAAGGACTATCTACCGAAAGGGGAGTGGGGACTGCTAGATATGATCGCACATTATGCTTCTGGCCCAGAAAGGAGTTGACAAGTCACCAGGTGAAAGCCGTTGGAGAAAACTGTTGTCCTTTCGCCTGAACCGTGAGATCTTGACTGCAGGCTACGTCACCTTTTTGGCAGGCATGCACAGCCGGTATGGATAGGTTTTGGGCATTCAAAGCTTGATGTGCAAAAAAGGGGGGGCCGCTGTCTTTTCCCTGGCTTTTGGAATCCAGTAGTCACCAGCATCGAGCCGATCGTCCCTGTCCAAAAGGGGGGACCCACCGCCCGAAGGATATATCTCTCCCTGAACCCGAAGAGGCTTGTTCAACATCGAAATGTGATATCAGATCGGGCTTGGGGGCACATGCCCTCTGTCGAACCCTGACGCGACGAGAATGATGTAGCTAGCTAAGTAAAGGATGATTAAGATCCGCTAGTGGGATGGATGCAAAGGACTAGGGAGGTCTAGCTGGGGGCAGCCGGCTTTCTTTTGAAGACCAACACTGACCCTATCGACTGGGTTGCATTTCCTACGGGGCAAAAGCTTTGATTCTAGGGGGTGACGAAGTCCTTTCAGCTCTTGAAGCACAGACGGTTGAATATGACATGACTGGACGACAAAGCTAAAGTTGAGAATCCGATATAAAGACCGAGTATATAGGTGTGGACATAGTCCGATATTGGTTTGGGAGACTGGCCCTCCCGTCGACCGTGATGCAATTCTCCGAAGTTCACCCAGGATCACTATCCCTCACGTCGTCATCTCGATCTAATCAGCCCTCCCCGGAAAAGACAAATAAACTCAATGGGTATAGGAATTTCCATTAACCTATAGGCCGAGCTCCCCCGAGATCGACTCTTGTTTCAGCTAAAGACGTTGATTTCAACGATGGCGCTCCCGATGACGACGGCATTGTCTTTTACCTTGACACACTGCTTAAAGTTGATTGGGCCGGTCAAAAAAGATGGGCTGATTGAGAGCCTTAACGGCAAGCATTCACCCGGGTCTCTAAAATGAATGCCAAAACCCCAGTAGATGCCAACCAGCCCGGGTAGCGAGAAGTCTTGTTCGACCTCCGTGAACAGTGGGATGTCCGAGTCATTGCAATCTCTGTGTCCATGCTTAGCTAGATACAGTATCATGTGCTTTGCAACGGGCTATCTCCGCGCCACCCAACTTTGCTGCGTTGAGTGGCGCTCCCTAGGGGCCTTGGCTGCAGCCTCGACGGCCAAAAGCAGCACTGTGCATGCCCAAAATTAGGCTACTGCGTACGAGGGACTGTGGCAATAGACCAACTCGAGAAAGATGATTTGAAACACAACTTGGTGATCCCAGCCGCAAATGTTGCTGCTCAAAACGGTGTATGAGCGGACCAAAGCTCAAGCCAGTCCCCATAAACCAACTGTCAACAAATGGACGAGTTCTGATGCCTAGCTTTCGGATCTCCACTTCCCGGAGATCAAGGTGTTGGGCGACATCTTCCAGATTGCCTGACGTGCAGAGCGCGTCAACTAGCCCAACTATCCTAACGCCAAACGACAATATTCGGATGGCTGTTGTTCCCGCCACGGATCTCATACCACCATTGCCATCGAAGTTTATCCCTCGCTTTCCCAAAGTGCCCAGCGCAACCAAAAACAATGTTCTCAAAACCCGATGCTACAGTACTGGAGTTGCTGAGATTTGAGTTAATATTCCGGATATTGAACTTTTGGAAACCTTGCATGGCTGCTAACGTCTATGCCTTCTCCGGCAAGACCCTCGAAGCAGATTTCCGCCACTACTCTTAGGTACTGGTACGATATCTCTCAACTTAGATTATTATGGAGAGCTCTTGTTCTACCTTTGGAGTGTTCGTTACGCACTGAAGGGTATGTTCAAGGGTATACTCAGTGGTCCCTAGAGAAGTGACATCCGCCTGATCGGGAAGCTGCTCTGGCAGCTCTTGCTCAATTAATTAAGCCTCATCTCCACCTTCCACCTTGTGACAGCTGTCTTTTGTCTCAAGCTCGGACACTACATGGCATCGTCAAGGGCCATTGTACGTCTGCGCAGGAACTTTCCAGTCTGATTATCTTGGATCGACTCCAACTTACCATAGTGTACCCTGTTCAGACTCTACGCCACCCTTGACCGAAAGTTGGACGAACCAATTTTCCCCATTACAGGCCTGTACTAGCGGACGGACGACATATTCATTGTTGGGCCGTTCTCTCCCTTATATAGATATAGACGGAGAGCCCGCCCCTCCCCCTCTCGGTCTCATCTTACAAACAGATTCAGTCAAGCATTCGGTGTGTAGCATAGGACGAAGGAAAAAAGAAAGAAAGAACGAAATGAACACAACAAGTCGGTTCAGAATTGGGGTGTTTGGCGCCTCGGGAGTTGGCAAAACAACCTTCATCCACCAGGTAAAGGAACTCTTCGCCCCGAGGGGCCCACGGTCTATTAACTGTCGATGCAGTATATATTTGGCCGAGTTCTTGATGCGCACCGATACGCGGTCCATTATAGCAAATTGGTCGAGCTCGAGACTGAATCGATTATGGTGGAGATTATCGAGACCAAGAGCGACCCTTCTTGGATTCCCGACTGCGACGCCGTGATATTCGTCTTCAGTTCTATGTCCGTGCCAACCTTCAGTTTTATCCAAGAGTACGCCAACCGCCGAAGGGGCCTCGTTGCCTTAGTTGCGACCATGTCGGACGGCAATCCGCACTCGACTTCGTACGAGGATGGTTTCAACCAGGCCTTACAGATTGGAGCTGGCTACTTTTATTTTTCGGCCTTCCGTCCTTATAGCGCCCGAGAGCCATTCAACTTCCTACTTGGCCGATTCGTTGTCAATCATCCGGCGCCGACACTGGTCCAAGAGCTGCCTCTCAACTTCTTAAACCGGGTGCGCATAAAGGCCAGGCAGGTGCTTCGCAGAAGATTCGGCAAGTATCTCCCGATAGCGGGTTACTTCGATTCCTAGATGCGGTGTTGACCTGCAGCGGATCACGAAGCCTTGGCCTGATTGCAACAGCATCCCGCAGCACCACAAACTAGACCTAGTCCATGACTCAACCACAAAAAGGGGATGGAAAGAAAAAAAAGAAATGATGTTCAGCAACGACTGAAAAATGGCCTAGTGTTGGCTGACGCCGGATGATGATCTTCTTCCGCTTCTTCTACTCTGCGACGATTAAATCCCTCCCTCGCATGAAGATTCGACTCACGACATGAATGAGAGTCTACACCACACCACCCGCAGTTGAATGATATCTTCGCCCGAGAACGGAACCTCTACACTAATCCCGGGAGGATTGAAGCCTTTAAACAAGGGAGTCACAAGACCTACGGAAACAGACACGGAGAGGAGATTGTATTTAACCCATGCGATCCACCTCCGGGACATATGTTTAGAAATCCTCCCTCCTCTTAATCCTCCCTCCTCTTAATCCTCCCTCCTCTTAATCCTCCATCTAATCCTCTCCCTTAATCCTCTCCATTTAATCCCGTACTACTCCTGGAATTCTTCCCCTCGTCTCTGTGAGTGCCATCCCGACTAGCTTGGGCATCCATGCCCGACTTAATTGACTTGATTGGGTAGATTTGGGACCGCTGCACAGAAGACACGTACTCAGAACCCTTTCCTCTATCCTCTTTCTTCGCAGTCTCCTCACTTTCGTACCAAGCTCCCTTTTGGACAACTGAGGATCAAATCCTTCAGATGCTTTGCAATTATCAAAAGAATGTGGCATTCAAATGAAATCATCTTTGTAAACAGGCATAGGAGCCCTAGCACGCCTCAAGATTTCGATATTCACGAGGATCGCACTTTCCAAGGCAATCTCTTCCATACAAGGACGTATTCGCCTTCCTCGATGGTCCGTTCCTCTACCCACAGTCCGAAACCCTGACTGACTTTATTTCGTTAGACGTTCACAATCGAGCCTCTCAGTCGATCGGTGGATTTTGAAGATGCACAGACTTCTCCGCAATGGATCATAGGAAAGGGACAAAGAATATACTGGCAAGGTTACAATGTTGAAGTCTACGAGAATGGCAATGTGCAAAATCCCACAATGACGGAGCCAAGATGCGATGGGCAAGAGACAGTACCGAAAGGAACTGAAGTTTTTTTAAGCGGCAGGGGAGGAAAAGTGAAGCAATGATGAGAGTACCCAGAAGGTATCACGAGGGGTATACACGAATTCATTTCACTCATACAATGTAATCTTGATTGAGGTTCCTTCCTTCGGTCCAAGAGATACTAGGATCGTTGATCCATACGAAGCTTGATGTGGAATTGGCATCGAGATGCTGTCTGTGCGAACGCGTGCCTGTTTGACTTCATCCTGGTAGCCAGGACTTGCGATGACTGCACGATGTATTTCTGAGCCAAAGATGGGTAAAATCTTTTCGTGTCGGCATCCTCGAATGGTAAGATTCGGATAGGGTAGAACTTTGGTGCCGTCATCCAAACAGAGGAACCGGAGCCCTTACGTTGTTCGTAAATGGACATCAAATTTCTCAGACGCAAGGTGCTCCACTTTGTCTTCCGTGATCTTTATTGCCATCTCACACCCTGACTTGTACATGACTGGAGCGTTTGGAAATCTCATATCGATAGCAGCAACGCACATATTCTGGTTCTTGGGATGCGGGTCTCTTCTGATGGCCTCTGAGAGGAGCGGTGGGAAAAGACGTGTAGCTGCCCGGAGGGACGCGTCTACCACCACGTAATGGTCTTGTAGGAAATAAGATAATTTCTGAACCGGGTTTATTTGTCCCTGTCCAGATGCAGTCTCCTCGAGAAGAGAGAAATCCACAGTTGTCCTGGTTGAGTTCTCGGGTGGGCTGGATGAGACAGGTCCAGAGTCAATGTCGTGTGTCGTACCTTGATTCAGTGAGAAGAAAGGAAAAGCGAATGCCAGGAATTACTGACAAAGCCTCTTAGCTGGCGGCTGCGACATTATTTCTTCCAATCTTGGTTGAAGACTCTGGATTTGCGGTTGTGCTTCGGCATTTATTCGGCTCGCAACTTCCGCTCATATCAGTTGTCGGACGTCTGGTGATAACCTGTCGAGTTCTTCAAGACGGGAACGCAAAACTGCTTTGCCATCAAACGTGTCCTTGTTATCAACAGCAGCTCTTGCAAGGGCATACCCAATGCAAGCCGCGTAGCCCGCATTTAAGAATATCTTGCCGGTAGAGCCCTCTTCAGCTGCCCGGACATTCTCCAATGCCTGCAGAAAACTTTTTGATAAACGTTTCAAATCATTTAGTCGTCCAAGGACATGTTCTAGTAGACACTCCGCGATAGGAGTCATTTTCGTAGTAGGCGAGAAGTGAGGAGAAAGGATTGAAGGAGGACCTGAGTAGATTGAAGAATTAAGGCAAGGATTAAGGAATAACAAGAGAGGGGAAGGAGGGGTAAGCTAGATTGCTTGGCAGATTTGCTGCGAGGAGGGCTCTCTCGTGGTTGCTAACTCTGCCACGTCGACCCCTTGCCCATCACTCCTCGCTTCAACGGATAAGTGTGTTCGGCCTGGCATCCGCTCTTTGGCTTTGAATGTTATACTAGACAAGTTCCAATATGCCCTGCAGCAAATCTTCGACTGCCACGGCCTATTCTATCTTCCCTTCGTACCCAATAGCTAAGAATCTCCTTGGAAAACAAATTTTCCGTCCTTTGAGCTATATACAAAGACATTCAATTGCCAAGTAATGACATATTCATTCTCCTTCGAAGACGTGGCTGATACGAGGCAGGAAAGGCTTTGCCCCCAATGCCGGACCGAAATTCGGGTCCCTCTATCAATTCGGAAAATTACGGTGACCCCGTTATTGAAGACGCTACCGTCGGTGTGAAGATAGACCCGAAATCGTATAACCAACTTTCATCTTCCGCTGAGGCAGCCAAAAACGTCAGGAAGCAAAAGGCGGTAGGGGCATTGGAAGAAGCGGTTGACAGAGCAATGGAGAAAGTGACAGTTACATCTGCCGAAACAGGCGGAAATGACATTGACAGATCAGGGATTGGTGGAACGACAAAATGAAGCCACGATGGACAGAAGAGCATTTAGTTAGCAATGCGGGGTCGATTGGAACATTTCTCTAAGCTTCTTGTCATATATTTCTGTATCCTGGACCTTCCTCTTCATGAACGCAGTCGCGTTACTTGTCCAATATGGGTAAGTGGATGTGAAAAAGTGCACATCGTCGTTGTGTTCCTTACAAAATCGCGGCTGGATTCTGTCGTAAAAGATGGAGTGGAGACCAGTAGGGCTCCTCAGAGCGAGTACGTACCAGAAAGTCCCAATTCCCCAGCCGGTTTTCATGGTCGGCGAATAGCGTAGCCCGCTTTCCACCTGGCGTAGACATTCTTCTTCTTGTTCAAAGACAGCCATAAACTCCTCTCGTAGCTTGTTATATTCTTCAATATCCACCTCATCCACAGCTTGACTCGTTAACCAACTCGGTGGTTGCATGAATTCTTGAGGGAGAATTGCCATCCATTCGAGATCAATGAGACATTTGATATTCCAATTCTCATCCACAATTAGGTTGTTGGCGTTCATATCCGTCAACCGAGCGCAAAAAGGTCCATGGTTAAGCTCGGGTCTGAAGAATTCTGGACGTACTGCTCTCATTATTGTCAGAGCAGACATCTGGGCTGCACAGTCCGCCCCGTTGTGGACCGCATTGGGTTGAAAGCATAAGCGCTTATCGTGGCAGGACAGGAGGTCATTGACATAGGAGTCGACAGTATTGTAGGTACGGTCTCTCGGAATTCCAATGGGAATTCCACTGTTCTCCAAATCTTGTATCTCCAGGGTGAGAGGTCTGTTTTTCAACCGTATGAATCCTTGGTCGTCGATGATAAATGACCCAATCTGAGGGAAACAGACTCGGCCAATTCTCAGCATAACTTGTGACAGACTGCGAAATAGATTCTTTCTGAGTCGATCATCCATCCGACCGGTCTCCCAGGTCTTTGACAGCATTTGCCCTTGTTCCTGGTCGATATATTCAATGACTAGGTATCCGCCCAACTCATTCGACAGGCCGCTTCGATGTGGAACCAGATTGGAAGGGACACGACGACCAAGGCAAGACAAGAACTGACTTCGAAGGTAGTGATACAAGCGGACAAGAAGAGGGCGGTGCTCAACTGCGGTAAACTAATGAAAGCCGGTTAGCTCTTTTCTTCTGCGCCCGAGGCTAAAAGTGACATACACATCGTCCGTTTGAAAGCGCAAATCCATAGAGATGAGGGATGCGCACATCTGGACATTCGTCATGCATCCATGCGTAGGTTGCAGCTTCACACCGAAGCTTTTCATCACAATTTCCGGGGTGTACTTTATCACCGACACGGTAAGGCAGCGGAAATCGAATGAGGACTCGTTTCAAGTCGGCGATAGTCACCGGAACGCATAAATTGTAGCTTCCACTCATCCAATCAGACCAGTGTGCGACACGACACAGCGAAGGAGAGGGTAAGCCAAGATGATGAGCGACTCGTTCCTGGATTAGCTTTTGGCGCCTGTTAATGAAGTTGTAGAAGTCGAGTTGCGCTCTAGGATATGTTAGATGGAGAAGGATGTTTGTCTCTCTATGTCTGGCCTCATCATATGTGATATTTTCGCGCAGAAGGGGGAGCGTCACGGGCATTGCAAATGCAGGAGGAAGGTAAGAGTCCGCATTCGCAGGAATTGAGCCCCTTGACAACCGCAGATTGTTTAGACCAGTTCTCGAATGGAAGGGGTTCAAAGGGAAAGTATGCCGAACCTGTGTCTACCCAGTACTTGTACTTGTATCAAAGGTGCAGCACGATTAGCCTCGGATAACCGCCGTATTCATTTAGCAAACAAGATAAAACTCTGCAAACACTGCAAACATCTCCGAGACGGCTTTCCCCAGAAGTGGCTCCTCCAGGCAGCAGTGTGGCCTGAGAAGTGTCTCTCAGGAACTCCTGGCAATAATAACCGAGGGAGCCCGAAACTTGGAACTTCCGTATATGTGAAACACCAAAAACCGGGAACCTAGGGGCCAAGTTATGGGACCCTCTGCTAGCTCAGGACTGGTCTCACGCGCTACTCAGGGGACACCGTAGGATCGCCAAGCTGAGCTCAGGATTGCACAACTACAGCGTTAGAGCTGCCGCTAAGTACTAGCCGGGCAGGCTATCCTCGGTAACAACCCTTGAATAGCGTGCGCTGGTTGGGGATAACGCAAGGTATGAACAGTCAATGTTACTAAGGACTATTGAGGACTATAGTCAATAGCTAACATATGAATTGGCTACGGAGAGAGTGTAACTATCTAGAGAGAAATGAGGGTGTATATATAATACCTGCGCTCAGTGCCGCTCAGTGCCGCTCAGTACTGAGCATACTGAGCCCCCCTGATCACCACTTATCATGTCACGTGTTCAGCCATGCCCGTCTTGCGCTTGTAGGATTTGCGCGGGTCGGCACACCTGCCCCTCTTTGTTGTCCCCCCTCCTGGTCGTAGAAAGGCTGTGTCTAACATCTTGATGCGGTTAGATGCTCTTGGAGGACTAGGGCTGTGTGCTTCCACTTCCTCCTGACTTAACAGATAATGGTGTAACAAGTAAGTGTTATTTACCTTTACTGATGCCACTGGCTGATTTAGGAAGTCTTGGTGACAGGCACATCCGTCCACAAATCGCAGACACATCTACGAAAATTCTTGACCTTGGTCTCCGAAACTTTGTCCAACAATTGAAGGCTGATAACTACGCGCAGTACATGGTGACCAATCTGCATATAGAAATCCCGCGCTATATCGTTAGAGACGCTGGCAAAAAGAGACGGAACCCGTAAAAGGCACGATCACAAAAGGGGAAATCGCGATGAATACCGGCTGATGCCTTGGAACCCGCCGCAAACTCCAACGATGGACCTAGGACCCACTCTGCCAGTCTTGAGCCTAGGAACGCGAGGCGGACAACATCAACAGACGAAAGTGACGATACCAGCAACCACCAGGGGAGGAGACCGGGGGGGAGGGGGTTGAGCACACAAGCCGGCCCTACGGAATTGGTCATAAGTTCGAATCTGCTGGGGAGCCCTTCTCGCTCCGACATGTTGGCGTCAAGCGCTGATACCTGGGAAACTGAGGTTAATATCAGGCCGGAGGATGAGCAGGAGATACCTCGGGATGGCAGGTCAGGATACGACCCCGCTCTCTCAATCTTTCGAAAATGCAGGAACAGCGCCGTGCATGTATGGTAAGAGTTCTTCCGGTTCGCACTCATTGTGGCAGTGGCTGAGATTCATAGCTGCCACCTCGATGTCGGCTGGTGCTATGGTAATAACAGACAGCGACCTTCTGCAGCAAGAAGGCACGGTGACCCTGGGTCATAGACAAGCTGGCGCCGAAACGCTGATCGAACATCCTATTTCTTCGCTCAATCGAAACTTGAGTGGTTCATGAACGAGACTATGAACGACCCAGACACATCCCTCCCGGATGCCAGCCCGTTCCTCAATGCCTTCAACGGACAAATGCCGTCAATCATGAACGATTCGGACGCTCTCGATGCCGGTATCAGTCCGTTTAGACTGAACTGCACGATCCCGCTTGAGAGTCCGAGTCTGGACGAGAGTCGGGCACGTCAAGCAGTCGGGGCGACTAACCAGACCGTAAAATGGGTGTCTCGAGCCCCGTCGAATTTTAGGGTCATACTCAGTTTCCGACAACGACTCTTTTATTCTTTCTGATGCTGAGGAGCTTTCTTGGTAGGTGAACTTGGTATTTAGTTCCTGACAAAGGTGCACGATTTTATGAAAGATGTAAATCATTTACAAGCCGCTACTTGCTTCCGATAGGTTGACCGGGCTATGTATTATGCGCTTAAAGCAGGCCCCGCATTTTTCCAGTCTCCGAGTATACGGGACGTTGCAATATTGATACTGTTAATTCCAGGTGCATTCCCCACAGCGAATGACATCCTGTTTATAATGCGCATTAGTCTTTTAAACTCCCCATGATTGCTAAAAGCAGTCTTTCTCCATAGCTCTGACAAAGATGATGCTGCCACAATTATGAGAAGCAGCTGAATGTTGGTCTATAATGAGTCAGGAACGCCTCAGTCATGAGAGCCAAAATACCGAGCCTCGGGTAGGACTTTCCACCCTGTCATTCACGCTGAATAGATATCTACGTAATTGAGTGATATCGAGCGAACCTTGTTCCGAGGTTCAACACTTTCATTCTATCGATTTGCCAGCAGCCGTTCGCTAAACTATCGATCTAACTCTAAAAATCCGAGAATGCTGTATCTATAATAAAAATATTCTACCCAAGCAGGCTATGCCCCAATCATAGGAGCACTGTTAGTAAAAGTTACAGGTTGACTTTCTTGGTACTAACCCATTTTGATAACCATGGAAAGGTATGCCAAAAATTATATGGTGGGCAAACCGTCATAACCCTCTTCTTAGTTCAGAGATTTTTCGGAGTTGTCCTCTCTGATGAAAGTACTTATTAATATATATCTCAAACCTCTCTCCTTCGCCCAGGTTTTAGTACTTCACTACCCTTCTTATCTCTCGACAAACTATCTTCCCACCTTTTCAGGTTCTATTTGGAGGTTGACTCTGAGTAGATCGACGGTCGTACCTCGTTTCTCCCTAGGCTCCGTTGTCAACAACAGGCTAGACGAAAGCATCTTCTGAGAGGCGAACACTTCAGTCCCCAACCTACGTCTCCTCGTGCATAAGCGCATGTCTACTTCGCAAGCTACACCCACAGAACCACCCAAATCGTCAACTCTTCAAAAAATCGACAATATATAAGTAACGTACGAAAAGAAGAGTTTGGGCCTATCGATATTTGAGACCCTAAGTTTATATGAAGCAGTCTTCTTTATCGCGTCACGGATATGAGCGAGAGCAACATCTCGACGAACGCCTGGCAGAGATGCAGCGACATGGGGCTGAGCAACATCGAGTTCACGGAGTTGACTAAATACATAAATACATCAACGCTCGAGCGCCTCCCCGAGGATAAGTCGTGGCTTATCCCCTTGTGCGTCATCCAGAACGATAGGTTGTGCAAGATGAGGTTTATGTACCAAAGCCTAGACCAGTTCGTGGAGCTGATTCACGAAAGTGCTATGTACGAGATCAGAGACGTATTCGTACAGTCGGCGGTAAGGGTAAACCCGTGGATGGGCTTACTTATGGAGGAGAGCGGGCTCAAGTCCATGGATGCGATTATGTACATGGACTGGAACATGGAAAAGCCCGTGATTGGTCTGTCGGGCTGGACTTTGAGGAGGCGCGCGAGGAACTACTTAATTGCAGCCGCGACCAGCCACTCGATCAAGATTCTCTACGAGCGCGTTATGGTGGGCCCCGTCTCAATCCTGAAAATGGACGAGTACACTGACAGCAACTCACATGAGCTGCTGACCAGGATCTGGCATGAGTCCAGGAACTCGCACGGCAGCCGCAACATAGGCGTTAACTAGTACATGTAGTTGCCACGATCACGATCATGGACCGCAACTTTTACATGACTAAAATAGGACCCCGATATCAGAGTGTGTTGGCATGTTAAGATGAAGGTGGTTAGGTGCAACAGATAGGTATATAGCAGTAGGTGTACTGAAAGCTTGGGACGTATCTTAAGACTTTGGCCAGGCGGGTATAAGTAGTTCCCTTGAGAGCGTACCACGTGTGAGGAGATGCCCATGTATGTACCGTACATATATCACTGACCCAGCCTAATGAGTATTAAAAAGGCTAGAGATTCTTCTGGAGGAAACGACATCCGATAATTTTTCAATTTCGTTCATTCATCACCTCCAATCCATCGCAGCTGCTGATCTCTTAAAGAGAACCAATACCGCCGATATCTAAGCCCTCAAGCAAATCAAACTGCTCCCCGGAGAGCTGGATGCCGATAGCCCGAGCTTCGAAGTTGGAAGTCAAAGGAGACGTACGAAGTGTAAGTTCCTATGGGGCTCAATGTCCAACTGTCCTGACCGACCACGCATAGTTGAGATTCCAAGACGTATCAGTACAAAGGTATTTAATCACCTTCGACTCCTGGACTGACTGAATTGGATGCGTTCACATTTGTTGTTCCCACTCGCATTAGTAGCTATCCTGGCCCCCGCATCAGACATTGACAAGTGTCACAGATAGACCGGACAAGCCTGAAGTTCATTGCCTATGTCGACATCAATAGGGTTCTATCGACCAATGATTAGCTGTCTCCAACACAACCCGGCGCATAGGCTGTAGCGATCTGAAGAATATGTTGGATGTTGGATGGATGCCATATGCAGCGCTGCTTGGCGGGGAACTTTGGTATCACCGGGACTTTTCTTTGGGTTTGGAACTCGGTGTATATGTTAGAGGCCACGGCATTAAATCAACTTCCAGAATTTCCGCAGCGAAGCGCTCGGGCAGTGGGTTCCTGGGTCGGGTCCAGATCATATTGGAAGACATTCGAAATGCTGAAGTGGTCTTCAGCATGCTGCCCACGAATGATCTCTAATCGACATTGTTTAAATCTTTCAACATCGCAAGCGTACACAGCATCTGGCGCGTCCCCGCCCAGCCATGTCTGCGGGTCGCCAGTCCAGTATACACACCAATCTTGGAAAGCTGCCTTCATTTTCCAGATGTTCTCGATGCGCTGACACTTCGTCATCAGCGCCTCGAGCTGGACAGCATGATGCCGATCAATACCACGAACCCTAGCAGACTTTAGGTTTCGCAGGAGCGACAGAGCTCCGAGTATCGATTCCGGCCGCTCGGGATTGTCCCAAGTAAAAGGTCTTGTGTACCTTAGGGTGACGGTCAGACTAACCTGGCTCAGATCCAGAACGTCGGTCAGTGTCTCGCAACTCAAGATCTCCAACCGCACTTCAGTTGGTAGGTCGAGCAGCGAGAAGCCATTCTCCAGAGGCTCGAAGTGCCGCTTGGGGCTGTCGCATCTCGCCGAATATGAGGTCTTCCATAATGAAGCTGGCCGTCTGGGTGAGTGCTGATGCCTATGCCGACTCAAAGCAGCTCCTTTCTCTTTTTTGGCCTGAGCTTCATTAATGCACTCTTTCCTGCTCCAAGAGGCGGTTTCGAAGGAGGATAAGAACTTAGAAAGCAAATCAGTGGTTTGGCGGGTTGACTTTTTGGTGAAAAGCGATTTTTCTTGCAGCCGCGAAACGTATAGTTGGTGTGAGAACCAATGCCAATGCGATTATTGTACGAAGTTCTTCCATTCGATCCTGATTGATCGGTAAAGACGGTACACAAGAGAACGAGGGCTATCGTTTTACAAAATCAACAATGCTAACGACCCATCACGCGATCTTCTGAGATATAATTAGATCTTTCTGGCGCGTAAGTACATATTTCTAGGCCAATAGCCGCTCGGTCCGTCCGTTTTGGCCCGTAGTTTGCCGCTTTTCCGACGCCTAAGCGTTCCAAAAATCAATAGCGCAATAGCCCTGGACGTAACCAGCCCCTTGGAGCGATAACCAATGAGTTGCACCGCACAGATATTAAACGGCAACTCGATCCCCCGACTCTCCTTCTTCAGCACCAAACTTCTTGCTCATTCCTTTGTTGCCTCATAGCTTGTATCGAACTGATTTACCCGATGGCAGAACCCATAGGCTTGGCTTCAGGGCTGCTGGCTTTGGCTACCTTCGCCTTCCAGTCTAGCATCACCCTTTACAACACGGTCCAGAGTTTTCAATCTCATCCCGCCCGTGTACGCGATCTCCTAGAGGAGCTTCAGGCTTTGAACGGTGTTCTGGGGCCGCTCACCGAAACAGTCGGTACCATCACTGATGTCGACCTCTCTGCGCTCGATCTTCCTTTACTACGATGCGGCAATTCCTGCAAAGAGTTTGAGCAGGAAATCAAGAAATGTTCGTCACGGTCCGGTGGCAGTCGGACGAGCTTTAGAGACTGGGCCAAGTTGAGGTACATGGGCGAGGACATCGATGGCTTCAGACGGTTATTGGCTGGGTATAAGTTGACCATTAATATTGCCCTCACCGACGCAAACCTGTAAGTCTCTGTTATTCCGTGTGAGTTCACGCAGCTCTGACCTTGTTTTTCCTACACCTGATCAGTCGCAAATCCTCCGTCACCGCCGAAAGCCTCGAAAGTTACAAAGATCTTATCCAGATTGCCACTACTGATCTCGAGGCACATCTTGAAAGCATTGATGAAAAGCTGGAGATCATTTTTAAGCAAACTATGACAGAATCCGACGCGGATGCAACGGAAGTACGACTCATAAAGGAGGAACAATTAAGCACGCAAAGATGTCTGCAAATCTGTGCCCAGTTGTCCGACCATATTAATCAGATTCAGCTCACGCCCAAGCGCAGTAGCAGCTCCCCCGGAATAATTGATCCAAATACCTTCCCTGAAAGAGTCACCAATGTGGGCCTAGAGGAATGTAAGAATAGCCTCATTCGTACGGCGGCAAAGTTGGAAAGGCATATACAAGATTTAATGGACCGACTAGTGACAAAATCGAAGACAGCGATGACTTCCGAGGATGATATCGCCGATTTAGCAAGGCTGCAGGAAGAATGGGAGACGGCCCGCCAGTGTAGGGATATCTGCTCCAAGGCAGACAACCACTTAAAGGAAACCATCAGTACTATCGACAACTACGCTACGGGCGACGCCGTGCAATTTATGGTTTCGACCGACGGAAATATTATACATGGAACAAATCGAGGGCTTGGGTGGAGAACGAGGCAGGTCGGAGGCCATCTCAGTGATCTCACCATCCAACAATTATCACGGGATATGACAAGCATTAGCATCCGGAATACCGGAAATGAAGCACCACATTCGGGTGGCGATTCACCATCCGTTCCAAATGATGGAGTGGGGAACAAGCCAAGTTCAGACTTTCGGGAACGGTATGGGCGAGGTTTTAAGCTCACCTCTAAGTCTACCTCGGATGCAACTACGTTTTCTATGAGATCAGCAGAAGGGACAAAATAAATCACCGCAGAGCTAGAGCGACGGGATGCATACCATACCAATCTTACGAAGTGGCCACTCTGTAAGCTTGAGTTTGGGTGTGGAGGGGTCTGTTCCGTCTGTGGCTAACGGAAACCCACATCTGTGTGGTCTACTGTGATCTAACCTACTCAGCGCGATGCTGTTGTCGTGGAAATTCGTGAATGTCCTTAGAACGTGTGCCGAGAGCTGGATCCGAACGTTGTTGGATCGACCTTGCTTGAACTGTTCAAGAAGTCCCGTCTTTAGCATCATTTGATGGGTCGTTGACCAAAGGTTGACTACAGTATTGGTCTGCTGCCTGCCCACATGTCTTGTCGCTCCACCGTCCAGGCATTTCAGCAGAACACGTTGTACTGTTTGTGGCCCTTGATTGCAAGAGCCATCGGTCACTGCTGGCTTTGTTGATGCTGTGCAGATAGGCATTGAGGCCTATCCTGCTGGTTCTCATTGCGTGATCAGGGACCTGAGTGCTCGTAATAGGCGGTGCACTTTGAGAGCCTTTTGTTCGGATTGACGCCTAAGGCTTGGAGATGACGTTCATGGAATAGGAATCGGATCGTAGTGACAGTTGAGCTTGATATCGCTCGTTCTCAAAGCTATACAATCATTTATGTCTGATACTTCTCTCCAGATAAAATTGTTTCGCCTTTGTATGATGGGAATACTTCCTCAGCCGATGCAAATCTCCCTTCCCAGCAACCCCCAATTGTAACACCACAGAAAGATCCTGACACATCTGGAAATATCTTTGGCTAAAAAGCTTTTGTATTCTTTAATCTGCCAGTAGGATTTGTAGGCATCTGGATTAATGTTAAGGATCACCACTGATCCCAACTGGGTTAGGGTTCTCAGTAACAATCCTAGTATAGCATGAGCTGGCTGTAGATCACGCAAGGTATGAGCAGAACAATGTCACTAAGAACTGTATAGTCCAGTAGATAACATGAGTTGGACACGAAGAGAGTGTAACTATCTGAGGGGGTGAGAGCGTATATATAATGCTGATGCTCTGCGCGCTCTGTTGGCTCTGTGCGCTCTGCTACTACAGAGCCAACAGGCCAGCACGGCCAACAGGGCATGTCACGTGGTTCAGCCTCGTTCACTTGTAGAGCCTTCCATGTGTCCGATGAGCGTGGTGAGTCGTGCCTGCGCGGCTCGTGACCGGCCGTTCCCAAGGCTGTGTCTAACAATTAAGAGATGTAGGTCGCTGAAGGCATAGTTCGCTATACGGTGCTTTCAATATGCGAGTTCGTAGAGTGTTGAACCGAGCGCAAACAAATCGGACTGAACTGTGTTTGGATCATTTAGATCTCTTGGAAGAAAATGAGTTGTCTTTTCGTACCCAAGGGCGGGTTGCCCTAGACAAGCCGACGCATTAAAATCAGAAAGTCGAGCGTCGAAATTTTCGTCGAGCATAATTTGTTTGGGATTCAGATCTGAATGAATAATCTCTCTGGCGTGGATCACAATAATGGACTCTATAATCTGTGAGCCCCATTGTATCACTAAACGAGGTGAAATATGATCTCTATATTGATTGAGATTACCGTTCGGGTAGTAAACACGTTTGCAGTAGCGGCTTCATCTTTACAGTTGTAGTTGTAGTTTATTCCATTGGCTGTGCAGAACAGGTGTCTATGTAGCCCCACCACTCGCTAATTCCTAAATGTTTCCCCTTGCCACTCGGGGTTCATGCACTCATTCAACAGCCCACTCCAAGCATAATACTTACCTTGACCTACCTTGACTATCTTGCCAGTTAGGGTTCCATAGCCCCTATCTCGACCTTCCACCACCAGCCTCATTTTCATTCCCGCACATTGCACTTAGCCTGCCTATTGCCATCGCATATCTGATTACCGCCCGGACGATCTTCAAGTTAGGTGTCCATGTCGCGGCCGGCCCGTCGACCCATGAGCCGTTAGGGCGGCGATTCCACGATCTCCCCCCGAGCATATACGATATATCCCCGTACCGGTCTCCTGCCGCTTCCATCATCTCTGATCGCAGATCTTGGTAGCGAGGGCAATGAGGCAGGAAGTGGCGTATTATCTCCACCTTCTCGCCACATTCGCACGCTGGGCTGTCTTCGAGACCCAATTTCGCTAGAAAGCCTCGCAGTCTGGAATGACCTATCCGCAGTTGCGCCAGTACCTGGGCTTCTCGGCGGGTGAGCGTGTCGTAGAGCCTATGGACATGTGGACCTGGCAGGGCCGCATCGACCTATTGGAGGTGTTTACCGGTCTTCCAAGGCCGCTCCAGTCGACTCTTCATCCGTGTCTCGGGAGGCCGGCGGAGAGCGGCAGACTTGAACGCGACGTCCAGCCACGGTACAGAGGTAATCACTGGTGTGTGGTGCTGCCTTGTTGCGAACTCTCGCCGCACCGCATTCCAGTCGGTTTTTCGAAAGTTTTGCCTGGGTCGCGGTCTGTCGCGGATCCTTACGTTTACATCAAACGTGGTTCGAATGGCTCGGTGATCCGAACCGTGTTCCACTTCGTGGATGTCGCACTTGAGGACTGCGTCCTTCAATTCCTGGGAGATTAAAGCCAAGTCAATGGTGGTCTCGTGGCTACCGTGCTCTAATGTACTGGTTCCCCGTGGCAGGAGGCTATCCAAGCCCAACTCTACCATCTATGTCAGGATTGGTGTTCCTTCGCCTTGTCGGGCCGTCGAGGCAACGGCATCCCCACCCCAGCTCTGATCGTGGCGGTTAAAGTCACCGCCCACAAAAGATGAATCCGTTTCCTGGATCGTTGTTCGAAGTCCACCTTCGCTGATCGGATGAGGTTAAGACGATGTCGCAGTTCTGCCCGATTCTCTGCCCGAGATCTGGATCCGTCGGTGGTGCATGGCACGTAGACCGACACCACCATCAGCTCCACCGAGCCGAGCTTCACCACACCGGCCACAATATCTGAACACGGGACTTCGACTTGCCGAAACTGGCACCTCTTGTTGACATAGATCATCGAGCGGAAAGATCTAACCACTCGATCACTTTCCACCTAGGTGGGTCGCACTGTCTCCCACATCGCGTGTTCATATACGATCGCCTTGCCGTCAATATCGAAAATGCACGGCTCAGTGACCAGCATCAACGCCAGGTCTCTTGTCGTTTCGTCGTTCAGCAGACTCAGCTGCGCCACACTTCCTCGACCGAGATTCGCTTGCATTATACCGGTGTGCTTAAGCATGTCGCTGCGTAGTCCTACTCAGTCCTCTTTACCGGTCCCCGCTTTGCTGTACGCGGGCTTTCTCGCGCTTATACGCCGGGCACCCCGGATCGGTAACGGCATAGGCGTCGCCGCATGCTGGGCACTTCTTCTCTCCAGATGTACAAGAGTCCGTTCGGTGGTTTTGTGCACAATGACCACACGTTGTCTCGAGGCTACAGCGAAGCTGGTAGTGTCCATACTAATTGCAATTATAGCATCTGATTGGTCGTGGCATCTTGTGGAATTCTTAAGCAAAAGCGATTTGTCCTCCGATCTTGACTGTCCGCTGATCCAGGATCATCTGAGCTTCGGTCGGGCTGGCTAGGTAAACCACCATTGACCCCGCTATGCGATCACCTTTGGAAAGCCAGAATGCCTTCTTGACCCCGGTGAGTTCATTGGCAACACAAAACGCCTCTGCGAAGTCATCTCGGACGGTGCGTCCGTCTTCCTGCACCACTGCAGATCTGACCACATCGTCGATCTTAACAGGATACCAGTCTTCACCTCTCGTACGCGCGCCTTCAAATGCGTGGTTAACCCATTAATCATGTGTGCGGAGGAGTGCGGCGTCTTCCTCGGTGCGGGTGAGAACCTTCACGTGGTGACCTCGGATCTGAATGCCAGTGACTGCAATGTCTGCGATTTCGGGTATCACCTGGATTTTCTGTCGGATATTCCTCTCCATCTCGGTGGCATCTGCCATCTTATTTTTGTCCCTAACTCGTCGCGTGTCCACTGTCACCCTATGAGCGGGGCTTCGCGGCTGGTTAAGGTCGCTCGAGGTACGATGTTTGCTTGCTGACGACGACGGACTGACCGAGTTCGCCAGCACCGATGCGTAGGTTCGTATCGAGGAGTTGTCCGAGCCTGAGGCTGATGAGCGTGTAGAGTTCTGCGCTATTGTGACCAACTGCTGGAGAGAGCTGGCTGTCCTTGTTACGGTTGCCAATTCTCTGGTCATCTCGCCGAGCTGAGTCTTGATCGATGTGAGCTCTCCCATCAGGTCTTTGGTGAATGCCCTGAGCTCCGCCATCTCTTTCTGCAACTGTTCATTGTTCGTCTTGAGTTGGTGGTTGTTGGTGCGCAGTTCAGCGATGATCTGGTTCGTGGCGCCATTGTTGCTTCTCAAGTCTTCGGCCCTGCTGAGGTTGGTAGTCGAGATCCAGCCCTGTCCGTTTATGTATGCTTCGCTGCTCGTGTTGTCCAAAGCTGCTGTCGCCGTTGCTGTTGTCGTTGTGCAGTTAGACTTTCCTCGCACGCGGTTTGGCCGCGGTGTGCGGGGAAGCGCCGGTTCCACTTCAATGACATCGTCGCCGCTGTCCCACGCGTTTTCTGCGCGTTCTCGGTCGAACTGGCTCGCCTTCAACGTCTTGTTGGAATTTCGTAGAGATTTACGCGTCGCTACGCGTTCAGTTTCGTCCATCCTTCCCTTCCTTCATCTTTACAGAGACACTCAATTATTTGAGCCCCATATTTATTAGGTAGTCCCACTAGTCTAGGCTAAACACGCTTAAGCGTGGCTTAGGTCAAAGGCCAATCAGTATGAACTCTATTTCGACCGAATACATGAGCTTACATGACAATATGGATTACCCTGCGTTTGATCCCTTTGAACCGGAAAATGGATATTGAAAAGCGGCAACGAATCAATGTCCTGACTAATCAGCCGAAGCCGAGGTCATGCAAATTTCACTTTACTTTTTGGCTCGATATTTGGGATCGATCTTGTGCGACGAGATTTATCTTGTCTAGTTAAGGTGCGTTTGTCAAAATCCTGGGCGGGCTACCATGCATATCGCGGGGCACATCGCGGCCCCGCACAACTTTCAGGCGCTCAACCCAATCCTTAATGCGGTTATCACGTGTTCCTCTGTTTTTGACCCGATTCTGTCACTGCCAACGTCGCTTGACTGGATCCATGATTGACATTTGAACTCCCGTAAGCAAGTTCGACCTGTCCAAGCGGTCTTATATATGCAATCGAAGCTGCCATCACTCGTCAGCTTGGGTGCATGATTTCCCCCTCGTCGTGTACTGCCCCACGATTCTTCCCACGATTCTTCCCACGATTCACCAGGTCTGCGTTTCTTCTACAATTATTTGACAGTATGAAAGCATGTGAGCAATGCGTTGCGCAAGAAAAGGAATATTTCTACGATGCTTGGGATCGATGCGTCGCCTGCACCGAGAGTGGTCATACCTGTTGGCCGCCAATCAACCTCGATGAACTCATGGACAAGATAAGAGAGCTGAGAACTCTACGGTCCGATGCCGAACACCTCCGAATCGTCCTCAACGACAAAGTAATCAAATTGAAGAGCACGCAAGAAGTATTTGTGCAACACAAATACGCTTTAAACCAAGCGAGCAGTGACGCAGACAGACTCTTTCTCTCACAATTGCAAAAACAGGGGAGGTCTCAATCGAAAGATGTCGAAGATGACAAGAAAAAATACGAAATCATGGGTGAATTGATCCAGAAGAAGCTTCGAGAGAAGGAGGACATGGCGCATGCCCTGGCAGATCTGGAGTTGGACAGATTTGCGCAGGACTGTGAACATTGTACGCGGCTGCAACAAGTCTGCAACTTTCCAACAAATTTGCGTATATGTACCACATGCAGGACTGCTGTCGTCAGGTGCACAGGCGGTTTAGATTGGGACAGCTTCTATTTGATGTGGAATGCCGTTGATCCGCTCGACCAACAGATTGATGAATATCTGCTGAACAACCTTTCTGATCCAGCAACGTTTCAGGAGTTGAAGAGCGACGAAGCTCGTGCATGGATGCTCCTACAGCCGTACTTTGGTAGGAGTGGCCTCTCGACGCAAGAGCAACAAGAATCGTCACATCTCAGCAAGGAACGTCAGCAGATACGTAAATCGCTAGAGCAGATCAGGACTAGCAGTTTCAACGACGATACTACCTACCAAGAGCTCTTGTCGCTGAGAGAAGTGCTCACCATTTGTGCAAATACTGCTTCAAGGTGGTGGAGCGAGTACGATGTTGAGCTGGAGGAATGGACCGGTTATCCGACGCAGAGAGGACTGCCAGATGTGGAAGATATGACGGAGGCACAATTCCGTGCAGCTGTCGCGTGGGTGCATGCATTAAAGGCTCCTTCTCTTCGTTGTCAGATTTAAGTAAAGCATGCAGTCTGTTGATTCGTCCTTTAGAGGACTGGTCCTCGATTGCAGTAGAGGTCGATTTTCGACTCTCGTTTTCGACCGACCGCAACACATTCATACCACTTTGCGTCGGGAGAGAGGAACGTTCGCCAGTCGGCCGATCATCAAGGTATAGGACAGATACTCGCAAGTAATCCCGTCGAGCTGATGCCATAGCTGAGTACATTGTCTGGCTGGAGTAGGAAAAGTTATGTTCTCTCCGTCCGGGAGGACAAACGTAAGATTCAAGTCGCTGTGCGTTTAAATGTTACGCGCCGGGCCCGTCCTTTGACGGCTGAAGTACGATGGCTTGAGGGAGTGGGTTCGTTGATGTCCATATGCCATCCGCTTCGACTTGACACAGCCCTTTTTGCGTGCCCTGATGATCCGCGACGACATTGGTTCATTCTCCATCCCAGAAGTTCGGGGCAGAGCAACTCGTCTCGTGTCGTAGTGAAGTCTGCTGAAAAAAAAACCGAGCCTGGGGGATTGCCTTTGCCCTTAGCATACCTCTCTTCTGGCGATTCAAGTTCCTCAACGTCATCGCCACTCGCCCGCTTCGATCCGCTGAATCGGGTCGGCGACCGCTGTCTCCCGAGTGACGGACTATGCAAGATTGAACGACACGATCCCGCTTGAGAGCCCGAGTCTGGACGAGAGTCGGGCACGTCAGGCAGTCGAGGTGATTCTTGTCCTTCTCCGATCCCAGCACCTGAGTCTTGCTCCGTACGACCCTCCGGATTGGCATCATTTCGGCTTCGGTTTTCCGTGCGAGCGTTTTAGTAGTGGAGAAAATACCATGGCACCTTTTCAAGGTATTTGTGTCGTCCCTGATCGGCGTCAGCCGGGGGTGTGAAGACGTCTGGATAGTTTCTTCTCAATTGTGAGATGATGCGGTCCGTTTATCTTTTTTTCGCAGCGCCAAATCACATGTTCCTGAGCTGTTTTCGAAATCGCTTTGTTTTTCTTGATCATCTCCTCAATGTCTGCAAAAATCTTGTCCCCCTGCTCTTCTGGTATGTGATGAAATACTTGTTTCAGGTGTGTCAGGCTGGTGGCTTCACTAAGGTCTGCGCCGTTGAGGGTTTTATGTATTGGGGATTCAGCACGGGTTGGGTTGAGACTGCTGGACGCCACCGTCCATCGCAGAAAATGGCTAGTAAGTGCCGCAGCCACTCGATCGGATGGAGGAATGTCCGGGAGAAGCCAGTTACTCGTAGTGATGATGTGAACAGGTGAGGAGGCCCGAGTTCCCGCGTAGAGAAAGCTGAAGCTGATCGAGACCGTGGACGATGATGTCCTATGTTAACCAGCAGTAAGCGATGCACAGTGGGATGTGATGTTCAGTCGTCGTTAAGGCGTGGATGATTTGACGACAGACCACTCCGAAGGTCGTGCTCGGGCTGTGGGGGAGTTGAAAACTCGACTCTGGTGACATTGAATTAGTTGAACAGGAGGAAATTCGACAGCGCGGGTCTGGTAGGACACTCGAAGATAGACAAGGGAGCAAAATGATTGAGGGGACAACTGACTTTGCCGTCCGTCCGTAAATGTGAGAGAGATGGGACGTAAGCCCGAGAATCGTCCTCCTATAGGCGGTGAGGGACGAAAGAACACTAGATAGAGGAATGATCGCATAATGTCGCTGGCAGGGTTTTGATGGTTATGTGTTAGGCTGGGATACAAATTAGTAAAAGTCAATCTCGGGTCGGGCGTCGAAAGGGAAGTTTCAATACAAGGCAGATCCAGTCCTCACGCGGCACGATAGGTCGTGCCACGGCCACCGCCGAAGATATACCTTCACCGCAAAATTCGCTTCTTTTGCTTCGAATTGAATGGAGTGGGAGCGAGTTACAGGATCGGCAGATTCTTTAGAAACAACCCAGCTACCTGATTCTGATGATACAGTGGAAGAGTGGCCGTCCCTCATCGATGCAAGTCCCCCGAACTCGCACTCGAACCATGCTCCTGACGTCAATACTCATGCAACGTTGCAGCCTTCACGCCACCGCGTCCTCCACGGCGTCTAAGAGCCAGGAGCTCCTGGTACCGCAATGCTTCTTTCTCATAAGGCTGAAGAACGTAACGACTCAATGGAAAACGTCGTGTGCTGTCGCACAGTGATTCTTGTAGTGCGCCTCGCCCTTCAACCATGTCGTGCAGCCCGCCACCCGACACTGAAAGGGCTCCGTAAAGCGACCTGCCTTAACGTGAATGTCGAGATGCCGGTTGAGCGTGAATTTTCGCTTAAACGCCTTCCCGCAGAGGAGGCAGACATGTTCTCGGGAAACTTGTGCCTCCTCACCATCCACGAGGCCCATAGAATCCTGGTGCTGCCGCATCGCTTCTCGTTCTCCTTTCGTACTGTCCACTTGAACTCGCCGGCAGGCTGGCTGCGCCGCTAAGTCGAGGCCCGTGAGTGACCGGCTATCCACATCCATGGGGTTCACGAGGTAGTCATACTCTCCAGGATACCGCCGACCTTCTTGCTGGTGGCAGAGGTTAACCAGGGCGTCGATAAAAGCGGCCTTGCCGCCCAACGCCTCGCCATCCGCAGAGTCATCAAGCGACAGAGAGATGAACTTAGCTATGAGGGCCCGCTCGGGCGACTCGAATTCCATGACGCGTGGAGTGTACGGTTCGGCCACTGGTCGTCCGTCCAGCTGACGGTCAATTTCTAGATCGTCGATGGTGTCGTGAAAGAGGCGAATCTCCTCGTCGAGGCGTTTATTCTTCAGGGTGGTCGTCATGGTGTTGATCTTCCGTTCCGCCGCCTTATACCGAATATAGTCGGGATGGCCGGCCGCCCTTCGAAGGGGATGGAAACCGAGCCGACTCAGCTTCTGTCGGTAACGGTCGCGTCGGCGGCGAAGTCGGACTAGCTCCGGATGATTGCGCACCTCCTGTTTTTGCTGTGGGCTTAAATCTGTCGGTGCCCGCTTGTCCCAAGTTAGGCTCATACGCGCTATGGCGCGGACGAGTTCGTCCTGTGGCGGCGTGCCAAAGTAGATCGACGAGAAGTCGCGCTCGATGAGGTCAGGGAGGTAGAATCGCCGGTATGTGTCGCCGTGGTGGCCCATAACTTGATCTGCCTCTTCGGCGATCAGGGCATCTATGCAGAAGGGTCTGCAGTGAGCAATCGGGGATCGAAGTAAGCCTTGGAAAGGCGGGAGAAACTCACGATGTATGTTCCGCCCCGACCCGCGACGTAAATCGTAAAGTTCTCCTAGCTCTTCCTTCCCCACCAAACGGCAGAGATGGACGTGGTGGTCGCGGTACTTATGATAGGGGAAGGCCTTGCTGTCAGATAAGCGGTAGCCCGTGTCCGTCCACTCCACATCCCTGAAAAAGGGCGTTTTGAGAATCTCGCGCTTGAACTTTAAGCGGAGCACGTGACGGCTGGGAGGTACCGTCAGGCTCAATAGTTCCTGTACCGACTTGAAGGGTCGCCTGAAGGCGGCGTGGGCGAAGGCCACTGCGACGAGCGCGTAGACGAGACAGAACGCGTACGTCGGCTCCTCGTAGAAGACGAACTTCTTCCTGTCATCGCCAATTCAGTTAGAAGAGTGAGGGAGGCAAGGAAGCGGGCCGTAAAGTAAAAGACAAAGGAAGCAAGTCTTCGGGAACACACCGTCTTCCTTGTCCACCAGAATCCTTAATGTGGACGAGGTTCACCTTCGCGGCCAACACCGTGCAACTCGGATTTTCGGGGTGTCGGATCTTGAGAATCTCAACGTGCTCGAACCACACCGCTTTGTTTGTTCCTTTCGCACTGCCACTCACCACCAGTGCTCCCGGACGACACGCAGTGGCCCCGCTGAGCAGTTGCAGCGCCCAGATCTCTACCCGTATCAGACCATGGAGAGGCCGCCTATCTTCGACCCAGTGCGCATACTCGAACACGTAGAATTCCTGGACGAACATGGCGCGCTTCTCCTTTTCGGACGTCTCCAGTCCGTACGTCGGCGTCAAGTACGTGGGAATCCACTAGGAGCGCTTGTCAGCCGACAGTTTCTCACCCTCCATCAGAGGCTGCATTGGCCTACGTCTCGAATATCCAATTCTGTGCCGTTGTCCATCCTGCGGCCGGCGGTGTCAATGTATGCGCAGCTTATCCGCTTCCAATAACTCTTCATGGTGCTCTCCTTTTTCACCCGGAAATTTTTCACCCGCCATTCTAGGTAGGCCTTGATGGTCTCGGCCTCGCAGGCTGTTAGGCACTCGACGGGCTCGCGTTTAATTTTCTCACAGAATCTACAGCGGATCATCGGGTCAGAATTGGGACGCAGAAATCAAAAAGGGGGAGGTAGTTTACTGGTTAGAGGAGAGGGCATTTAGGAAGACGTACTGCCGCCAGAAGTCGAGTTCTCGTTCCACCAGCGACTGAGACCATGGCTTCCGTCGTGACCGAGCTCGACCTTGAGATTTGTGGAAGGCGACCCTCTCGAGGAGATGGTCCTCCTCTGAACGGGATCGCCTATCGCTCTCCAGGAGCGAGTTGACCTCAGACGCCGAGTCTGTGATGGTATCGTCACTGAATAGCGGCTCCACGTCCGTAGCGGGTTCCGATTCACCCCAGCCTTCGCTCGAGTCCGTTCCGGCCTCCATCGCCAGGGTCGCAGGAGAGGAATGAGGGCCGCAGCGCCTGGCGAGAACTGGAATAACGAAAAATGTGAGGGCCTCGCGGGCCCTGGGATAGACCGGTCGGTCGATTCCCTGTATCCGCTGAGCCAAGGTTGACGGAGAGCTGTTCGCGTCGAAGCCGCGTAGAAGAGAGAGAGAAGAGGGAGAACGACATCAAGAACCTCTCTAAAAGGGAGGACTGGGACGACAGGCGAATCCATGATGGTTTACTGGTGGATTCCTGACTGCTGGCCGGCGTGACTATCTGCACGTAGCGGGCACTGGGACGAGAGTGGAGAGAGAGAAGGGAAGTTGCTGACGAGAAAACGAGAGACGAAGTGGGAAAGAACTAAAATGGGGGGGGGGGGGGGGGGGGCCAGCCGGGGGAGCCTAGGCGGGGTCGGCCGAAGCCGCACCAGAAGTCGGTCTTCAGGGGGCTGAGGGGCTAGAGAGCTAAGCCACAGGTGTAGAGGACTCGCAAAAGCGGCGCCCTACGTCGCCGAAAAGGCGAGCCTTTTTCACCACGAACTATATTCTACTCGTTATATAGATATTTATTAAGATCTCGATCTTAGCGATACTAAATATAAAATCTTTAATTATTTTTATAAACTTTTCTTAGTCGTCGTTAAAGTCTATAATGTCGTAGATAAACTTAGTTTTTCGTATATATTAAAATAGTCTCATCTCTTTAACTAAAGCGAGAGTTATTAAATTAATCTTAACTTTAGTATTTAGTAAGAAGTCTTTATATCGGTCTCTTATCTTTATAAATAGATAAAGATACTTACTATAGTATAGTCTTAGACGAATCGAATAATTCACTAATAGATTTATTTACATCGTACCGACTTTAGTAATAGGTTTCTCTTTCGCTTACGTAAGTCTTACGTCGCTATCTCTCGAAATATAGCTCTAATGAATAGACTCTTACTTATCTTCGTCGTAATATTAATGTTTACGAAAGAACTACTTATTTTGAATCTTTTTTATCGATAGTAAGTTCTTTATTTAAATTAAGATCTCTTAATTTAATAGATAATTTATAATCTTTTTAGTACTATTTAGATTCTATAATAATATCTTTTAAAGAGGCCTAGGTCTAGACGATTCGTACGTAGTCTCTTTTATAGTTCGAGAACGTAATAATATCTAATGAGATTAAGAAAGCTCTAGTGAATCTTCTATTATAGTATTCTAAAAGATTAGATTATATAATCGCTTATTCTATATATTATATAGAGAAATTCTTAATCTCTAATTAGTTAAGCTAATCGAATCTAGCGAATTATTTACGATTCCGTTATATATAATTTCTTTATTAAATCTCGCTCGTCGCGTTATATATCGTCTTAATTCTTCTATCGAAGATTCGTAAGCTCTAATTCGAGAGTATTTCGCTTATATATATTTATCTTATTAAGAGGCTAAGCGCTTTTCTAGAGTATTTACGTAAGCTTTATTTTAGGGCTAATCTATATAAATTTCTTTTAGATCTATAGTATTCGAGATACGGAAATTATCTTTAAAGTCGTTTAGAGTAGCGTAATTAGATCTCGATTTAGCTACGTAAATAATACTTAATCTCGCTTTTAGTAACGTAAAATTAAAGTCTTATATATTATAAAATTATTCGAATATAACTTCTAAATTTTTATTAATCTCTTACGTAACTTATTCTAATCTTTCTATCTTTATCTCTCTCGTAAGAATTAGTAGAGTAGATAAAGAATGATCTTAATCTCGGAACTTTCTAAGAGCGATTCTATATTTTAAATTAAGATATAACGCTCTTATTATTTTTTAGTATACTTACTAAGAGTTATCTCGTAGTACGTATTTCGACTAATTATAAAGAAAGTAATTTTCTTAAGAATTACTTAAGTTTAAACTTCGTCGACTAAACTATCTATTGTAGTACTATAACTTTTTTTTAAATTAAACTAAACGATTCTAGAATTACTAGCCGCGTAAGAACTAGATTACTTTCTAAGAAATACTCTTTAATATCTTAATTAGTCGAGTTATAAAGTCTAGAG
Organism: Cladophialophora bantiana CBS 173.52; assembly: GCF_000835475.1. Classification (NCBI taxonomy): domain Eukaryota; kingdom Fungi; phylum Ascomycota; class Eurotiomycetes; order Chaetothyriales; family Herpotrichiellaceae; genus Cladophialophora; species Cladophialophora bantiana. The sequence continues at coordinate 39,296 of NW_015971600.1, forward strand.
TAATAGCGTCTCGCGTTTAAATCGATAGTATTAGTACTTCTATTAAACGAAATAATTTCTTCATCGATTAATTATTTCTCTTAGAAGTAAAAGATCGATTTATTAGCGACGAAGTATTTCTATTGAACTTCGTTTTACTATCCGTACGATCGTTACGACGACATTATTCTTACGATTCTTTCTTTCGAACGACTAAGAATTAAGTCTTTCTTTCGTACACTAGTTCTTAGAACTTCTCATTAAGTACTTCTTACGTAAATTTCTTATTTTTATTATTAATATTCTATAGTTCTTTTATTTAATTCTAGTATTTCTAAAAATTTAAATTCTTTAACTTTCGATTTATTAAATTCTATTTCTTTTAAATCTTATCTATATAAGTTTTTAATAATTTTAATAAAAGAAGACGATAGTAAGTATAGTTAATCTTAACTTTAATTTTAATTAGATAAGTTATAGTCTTACGAAATTAACGAAGATATAACTCTAAACTTTAAGACTTCTTTTATCGATGCTTCGCGAGTATCTAAAGATATTAAATATTTATTATTTACTATACTTCGTTTCGATCTTTATATTTATTTAAGATCTTCTCTTTAAACTTCTCTTACTTTATTACGTTATACTTAGTAAGCTCTTTATAGCGTTCTTTTTCTACTTTAAATATAAAGTGAATAGATCTATGAATACGTTCTTTACTTAATATAATCTAATTATATTTATATAGTTCTTTAAACTTCTTAAAGAAAAAGATAGCGTTCTTTTTATTAAAGTATAGAAGATTATTACTTTCGTTTAAGCTCTAAAATATTTTCTTTATTAATATTATAATAGAAGAAATATATAACGATTATATCGTTGAATTTAACGTCGATAGATCTTATAAACTAATACTTAATATTATAGAAGACTCTAGCTTTTCTTTATTATTTAATTCTTTCGTAGACGATATTTTTCTTTATTAAATTATTTTTACTTCTTCTTTTATAATCGAAATAATATAAAATCTTAATAACGAAACTAAAAGATCTAGATATTTTATTATTTTTTAATATTTTTATTATTATTTTATTATTATTTCTTCTCTTCTTCTCTTTATCTCTTCACCGACTTTCTTATTAAGCTTTTTTCTTATCTTCACTAATATTTTTCATTAAAATCTTAGATTTATTTCGCGGTTAGTAGCGCTCTAACTTCGCTTATTTTAGTGAGTTTAGTTTAACTACTTATTTTTATTATTTCTTAAGTAAATCTACGTTCTTTAACTTCTTCTAAGCTTTTTAAATTAGAAGTTTTTAGAGTTAAACGTATTCCTATATTTCCGGAAGATATTTTACTCTTATTTCTTCTAGATAGTCTAAATAGTCGTTAAGTCGTTAGTCTTTACTCTATATAGTAATAGTAAATATATATAGTTAATAATCTTAAAAGATACTTCGAGTAGCGATCTTTATAAATAGCTAGCGTAAATCGCTCCGTATAGCGGGATAGACTTACTTAGTTAGAGATCTAAATAGTATACTCTACGTAGCGATTCTATATATATAGCTAGTTTCTTTAGATTTAGTTAAATAGATAGGTAGATAATTCTTTAGTTCTATTAATTTAGTAAGTAGTTTATTTTAGTTATTTTTTATAATTTTCTCTCATCGCTCATAGAGAGATACTCATCTATAAGTATTCATCGAAGATTTTATTAGTGGCATTACTAAACTAGGGCGAGACTACTAGCTATAAGTATTAACTTATACGGCGGTGAGTATAGTCTCTTCTTAACGCGCATACTTAACTAGAGGAAGTCCTCTCTATTAGTAACTTAGTTAATTGTCTCTTATATAAAAGATAGTCCCCCTAGAACTATATAAGAAGAACCATAGTCTAGGGTCGGCGCCCTAGCTAATTATAACGCTATTCATCACTTCTAACTTCTCCCATTACAGTAGGATTAAGTTCTTCGCTAACTTTACGTATAACGAGAGTTCGTCGTTATTTATGGCCAGTCACTTACGTTTCATCGCTCCAAAGAACTTAATTCCATTACTCTAATGTCTAATGAATATACTCTTTTATTCATTTAAGTCGTGTAATTCGATTTATCTCTAATATTAGTGGCTTTCGTAGAGCTAATCGTCGACGATAGCCCCGTTAATAAAGCGTATATCGAATCGATTCAGCACTAACTTCTCCCTTAGGCCATAGAGTCTCTACCACTTATAAATATATCATTCTTTTAGTAGCTTTTAAGCGAGTAATAAACTCTTTAACTTAATTCGCTTCTTCTTTAGAAAGTCGTAGAGGTCGACCTACATTTAAGTATTATGGAGTAGCTTTTTACTTTTAATAGGTATACTGTACGGCGCGCTATAAAATCTTTAAAAAAGAGACGATATATTCATAGAAATGGCCGAGTCGGCGCATTAATGAGATATCTCGACGTTAGTCGCGCGATAGTCGCTTATGAGGCGGCGTCGAGAGAGAAGAAGATATTGTAACTAATGGTTCTATGGTCTAAATAGTAGGAATCGTAGAAATAGTAGAAATCGCTACTCGATGAAAACGTATATACGCGGCCTATGACGAGCTAGTCTATATATATATTAAGGATTCCTACTAATCCTAACTAGGTTAGAGTTCTTAGTAATAATCCTAATATAGTATGAGCTAGTTAGGGAAGATATAAGGTATGAGTAGGGTTCTCTATTACTAAGAACTATATAGTCTAGTAGATAACATAAGTTAGCTACGAAGAGAGTGTAACTACCTAGGGTAATAAAGATATATATATAATGTTTGCGCTCTATTGCGCTCTATACGCTCTATGCGCTCTATGCCAATAGGGCCAGCAGAGCTAATAGGGCCAATAGGGTATATCACGTAACCTAGCCTTATTCCTCCGTAGATTCCTCTAAGTATCTAATGAACGTAGTGAGTCGTGCTCGTACGGCTCGTAGTCGGGCTTCCTTAAGGCTATGTCTAACACTATCCTCCCTCCGGTTAGACTCTTATCCTAAGAGTCCGTCTTAGCGATGACATAAAAGCGGGACGCTACCCAGCTTAAATTTATCTAAGTCTAAAGATATCTTCTCCTTTCTCTTCTTCTCGTCTATAGTTCACCGCTTCTAAGTCTCTTTCTCGTGTTCGCGATCGTTCTCTCGAACGCCTTCGTTAATCTCGTAACGTTTAGTTCACTGATTACCGTGCTATGGCACCTTACTCTAATTGTGATCGCTCCCGCTCGATCTATGTAATGAAGTATGGAGTCTCCCGTTGTTTAGAATATTTAAAGAAGAATATAAAGTATAATGATTAATATTCTAAGTCGGAGTATTAGAGCATCGAGCGGAAAAAGTCGAAGTTACGGAATAAGGTGCGGGAGGCTTAGGCTCGTATGGCTTAGCGTACCCAGTGATATGCGGGGGAAATGGCTCGTCTAGCGTAACAGTAATTCCTAGAGTTACTTTAGGAGTAGTCTCGTTTAAGCTAGGTAGAGCGCTAACTAAATAAGTTAACGTAGGCTCAGAGTAATATGACGGTCCGGGCTTATATAGTACTCGACCGTCTTAACGAGGAAGAAGAGTATACACCGGATGAACCTAAGCTATCGATAGCTCGTGAGTTCGCCTTCGACGATGAATAGCTGAATGCTTTATTGGCGTTAGGAACCACTCAGGGTAATTCTTCCTTATTTTCCTTAGAAGTTCCTTCGAAAGGTTAGTTTCCGGTTCCCAGCTATTCTCGCACTCGTCGTATCCTAACCATTTAATTAGATATTAGGACTAGCCGCGCTTAACGCGTTTTCTGAGGACTTTCTCAACATTATATTTCTTAGGTACTATCTCCTTATCTAGCGAAAGTGTTTAAATAATTCTAGCGTTCCGCGGTACTAGTTCAAGGAGTGCTTTATAAAATACGTTATAAATTTTCATATCCTTTAGTAATTCCAGTCGATAGATAATATTTCTAAGTTTATCTTTAATCTTAAATAGTCTAAGTTTCGTGTGGTTTAGTTTTACGCTTAGTCGCTTTATTTTAATGTTTTTTCGTAAAAGGTAAACGGGGTCCCCCTTCTCTAGGAGCGGTCCCTCGATCCGTTTCTTATTTACGTAGTTTACCATCCTTTCTATGAGAAATTTTAGGTTCGATTTAAGTTGTTTATGTAATTCCTTTATAGTTAGGGCCATATTTCTAGCTCTTAGGTTCGGGCTTTCATCTATAACTTCTTCGAGTCGTGAATAAAAACCGTAATTAGTAAAGAATGGACTCATTCCTATTACTAACTTATAGTTATTAAAGTAGAATTAAGCGACTAATAGTAGCCTTACTTAGTTCGTTTAGCTATAGTTTACGTACATCCTTAGATACTATTCTAGTGTCTAGTTTATTCTTTCTATTTAACCGTCTATTTAAGAGTGGAACGATGTGAATAGTTTATACTTCGTCATTAGTAACTTCATTAATACCTTCTAAAATTTAGATGTGAAGAGTTTATCTCTATCTATAATAATCTCTTTAGATATTCTATGATTAGTAAAGACTATTCATAGAAATTCGTATACGAATTCTTCTACTATTAATTTTTCGAGGTATAGTCTAAAGTATAAGAACTTCGTTAGTCTATCGTATATCATTAGTATACTATCGTAGATTACTTTCGTGAGGAGTTCTCGTAACTTAGGTAGTTTCGTAATAAAATCGAATATAATAGATATCTAGGCTTCATCGGGAACTTATAATAATTTTAGTAGTCCGTAGGGTCTATATCTTACGTACTTCGTCTACGCGTATACTTCGCACTGATTAATAAATTCCTAAATCTTCTGTCTTATGTATTTCTAGGGGTTATGGTGTCGGGTAATGAGTTCGATCATCTTATTAGCTCCTAGGTATCTTATTAACGGGTCATTGTGATAGTGCTTTATAATCTCTAGGCGTGTAACTTCGTTATGCACTCTATCTACGAAGTGATATTCTATTATATTGGTTTTTAGATCGAATCGGTAGTCGTCTTCTTCTAAGATTACTTCTGCTGCTATAAGCGCTAGTTATATATATATAAGATATTTCCCTTCTTATCGTAGTAAGGTTAATGAGGTCGGTTTTATATCCTTTATATAGTCTGGTCGTCGACTAAGAGCATCCGCTCGGCCGTTTTCCTTTTCTTTAACATAGTAAATCCTAAAGTTGTGTATAGTAAGTGTTTCTACTTATCGTACTTATCTTCTATTAAGTGTTTTAGTCGTATTTCAATATAAAAGGTTCTTATAATCCGAATAGACTTTCACTAAGTATTTAGGTCCTTCTAAATAAACTCTTTAGTATCTAAATGCTTCTACTATAGCGAGCAATTCTTTATCGTAAATGTCGTAGTAAAGCTCTAATTCTATTATTTTTCGCGAGAAGTAGGCGACTAGCCTAGTCTTCTCGTCTTATTCTATCTATGTGAGAATCGCAGCGATCGCGCCGTCTAATGCATCTATCTTAAGGAGTGTCTGTAGGTCCGGGTCGAAGATCGTGAGGATCGGGGCCTTAGTAAACGCTTTCTTAAGATTCTTGATCGTCTATTTAGTAAGCTCTATTAAAGTAAAGGTCGCGACTCCTTTCTTTGTTAGGTTTATTAGGGGTATAGTGATTCGCGAATAGTTCCGTATAAACTTTCGATAAAAGTTGGCGAATTCTAGGAACGCTTATAGTTTCTTTAGTGTAGTTAGTTCTGATTATTCTAATACACTTTTAACCTTATTAGAGTTCATCTTAAGTTCTTCTCGGGTGACCATATATTCTAAGAATTTAATACTATCTTTATGGAATTTATATTTTTCTAGTTTAACCGGTAACTAATATTTCTAAAGGGCCTTTAGCACCTTCGTAATATGTTCTACGTGTTCTTTATATATCTTGGAGTAAATTAGTATATTATCTAGGTATACGACGTAAAATATATCGAGATGCTTTCTTAATATATTGTTGATTAGCGCCTAAAACGTTGTTGAGGTATTAGTGAGCCCGAATGACATCACACAATACTTAAATAATCCGTATCGGGTTCTAAAGGCTATCTTTCATTCTTCGTCTTCTTTTATGCGTATGCGGTAATATACGTTCCGAATATCGAGTGCCGTAAAGTATCTAGCGCCTCTTAGTCGGTCTTATAGCTCATTGATTCGTAGTAGCGGGTAGATATTTTTAATGGTAATATCGTTAAGCTTTCGGTAGTCCATATATAATCGAAGTTTACTATCTTTCTTTAGAGCGAATAGAATCGAGTATTCTACTTCCGACTTCGATAGTTTAATATAGTCTTTCGCTATATTCTCCTCGAGATACTCTCGTAGGGCGATTTACTTCTTTTCCGATAGAGAGTAGAGAGGTCCGAATATAAGTTATTTTTCTTTCTATAGATATATTTCGTAGTTCTATAGCTTATATTCTAGTAGTGTATTAGTTTCTATTCTTTTCTCGAACATTAATTTTAAGTGTGTATATTATGATAGATATTCTATAGTCGCGTTGTTAAAAACCCGTGCCGATCGCACCCAGACCGTTTTCTTTACGTGGGTTTATACCGCCTCTATCTCTATTTCTAGAGTTTTATTATCGTGGTCGTAGTTATCGAACCGCACCTAGAATTTAGCCTAGTCGATAATAGAGTTATGGTATTTTAGCCATAGTATTCTAAGAATTATATCGTATTTCATATTTATAATGTTAAGATCTAGCCTTTCCTAGTGATTATCAATCGTTAGTTATACTACTTTCAGCTCGTGCGTAAGTTATGTTATAATCGTTCCATCGAATCCAGTAATTAGGTCGAATTCCGGCCTTAGAGCTTTCTAGTCTTATAGCTTCTCTACTACCCTTATATATACGAGGTTCCCTATACATTCTAAATCTATTAGAATATTAATTTCTTAGTCTTTAAGTGTCTCTCTAAGGAATATAGCCCTAGCGTTAGACCTTATAGCCGTATTCACTTCGAGTTTTAGCTTTCGTCTTTCTTCTCTAGTTCTAACTAGATATACGCCTTTACTATTAATCTTTTAGCGCTAACGTTTTCTAGAGATATACTTTCGGTGATATAGATGCCCCTAATTCTCTTACTAACCTAGTTTTTTAGTCAGTGAAGATAATTTATTCTTTCATCTTAAGATTATAATACGTCGTAGTTATAGTCGCCGTATCGTTAAGTTAATTTAGCGTAAGTCTACTATATCTCTACGGCCGTTATATCTAGCTTCTCGGGCTATAGGTAGTCGAGATACTACTCGTAGAGGTGTGAGATTAGTCGGAGAGAGTAACTATAAACGCGATTATAGAGAAATAGTTCGGTGATAAGTATATTAAGTAAGGTCTTAATGTATCGCGGAACTAGGACTCCTCGTTCTCGATAAGCGCGTATAGTTATCTATACCCCGGCTTCCGCTCGATCTATAATCCTTATGTAGTTAATTCGTTCGCGAACCTCTTCTTCTAAAAGTCTCGTCATTCTAGCAATATCTAGAATATTCCTTTCAATGAGGAATCGTAAGAAGACTTCTTCTTAGTCTATAGCCTCCCTTACTTCGCGGGTAATCTATTCCGTTTACGCTACCGTCGCTATAACTCGTTCGGTGGCTTCTCGAATTAGTTATCTAATTTTCTTCTCTATGAAGAATTCTTTAGATTCCTATATTTAGCTTTCCTTAGTGTGGTCGGGGTCCGAGTTATATTTAGAATTAGCTATGTTATATTTAAGTGGCGTCGTATTATCGGAAGAAATCTAGGTTAGCGATTGTCCCTATGGGTTTCCTCCTTAGTGAGTGTGTATAAAATCCGAGTGAGTGTTAACTCATAGATATTCTTAACTTCGGTATATATAAATCCTAAAGGTTATCTCTATATCTACTGATAATCCGTCTAATTTATATACCGTATAATTATGTTCCATAATTCGCCGTAGATAGTACGGGTTAGAGTATAGTTTTCTTATTTAGTACTTAGTTCGAATGTAGATCTTATTAGTAGTGATCTCCGTAATGATTATCTTCTCTTAGTTTATAGAGTCGCCTAGGCGTATATATTCTTCTTTAGCTATATTAGCTTCTAGAGTTATTTTAGCGACTTTCTCCTACTTTAGTTATTTTTCTACGGCAGTAATCTACTTCTTCTTTTATTTATATTTCTTTACGTAGTGTTCTAGTTTTTCGTAGCTATAGTAGGTAACTTTCTTCTTTTTTCCGGAAGGCTCCTTTAGTTTATTCTTTCTAAAGTTATTTCGCCGTTTCTACGCCTAGCTTAGATCTATAGATTAGGGTCCGTAGTACGGCTTACGTCTTTTCTAGATATTTACTTATTGAGCCTTTATAGCTTATATCTTTCTAGGATTATATGGTTCTTATTACCGATATTCTTTAATATCGTTATCTTCTTTAATAGCGGCGACTATCTAGTCTTCTAGGGTGGTCTTCTTAAGATATCGTAATTCCCACTTAATTTTTAGTTTTAGTTCTTCCCTAAAGATCGAGATAGTAATATTATTCTACTAACCTAGAGCTATATTTAGTGTTCTAAATTTTATCGTATATTCTTAAACTAATTCCGTCTATCGGAGGCCTACTATTTTCTTTTAGACTTCCTTTTTCTTATTCTTTACTCTAAATACTAGCTTCATCGTTTCTTTAAACTCTATGAAGGTTTCGAATAGATTAATAGTTTTATTCTCCCTATCGTCTCCCTCATTTTTTATATAATTCTTAATGAAGGGTCTAAGCTATACCTTAGCGTCTCCTTTAAAGTAGCTTCCTATGAAGAGAATCTTCTATAAGTTATTCTAGAAGTTAGTGAGGTTCATTAGAATATATATATCTATATAGTGAATAAAGGGTATAAGTTTAGATTCTACGCCATTAAAGAGCTTAGGTGGGTTGCTAATCTTTCCCTTACTAACTATTAATAGCACGTCTCTCGATGAGCTTACTACACTTATCTTATACGCCGGTGGTGGTGCACTGGCCGTAGTCCTTAGGGTGCTTAGTGTTGGCCTTAGTGTACTCGAGGTTATCGACATCGTATTATCGTTAAGTAATAGTCGTGTAGTACGTTGCGTAAGTTCGTCTATAGGTGAGGCGGGTCGGTTCGGTCTACTCATAGGGGTTGTCTTCTATAACGGAGGTGGTAGCTAAAGTGTTAAGGATCCCTACTAATCCTAACTAGGTTAGGGTTCTTAGCAATAATCCTAATATAGTATGAGCTAGTTGAGGAAGACATAAGGTATAAGTAGGGTTCTCTATTACTAAGAACTATATAGTTCAGTAGATAATATAAGTTAGCTACGAAGAGAGTATAACTACCTAGGGTGATGAAGGTGTATATATAATGCTTACGCTCTGTTACGCTCTATGCGCTCTATGCGCTCTATGCTAATAGGGCTAGCAGAGCCAACAGGGCTAATAGGGTATATCACGTGACCCAGCCTTATTTCTTCGTGGATCCCTCTAAGTGTCTAATGAACGTGGTGAGTCGTGCTCGTGCGGCTCGTAGTCGGGCTTCCTTAAGGCTGTATCTAATAATATAGACTAACACTAAACTAACGAAAATTACTCTAGAGGAGAGTAGTAATATAAGTTCGCTTATACTACTAGAATTATTACTAAGAACCCTAACCTAGTTAGAATTAGTAGGGATCCTTAACATCTAGTTAGAATTAGTAAGGATCCTTAACACTATTTACGTATTTCTCGCTCCTATTAACTTCTTCTTAATATTTACACCATTACGCCTAGACATTTAGAAAGTAGAAGAGAGGGCGAAGAGAGGCACGGAGAGATAGAAAGAGTTAATTCTAATAAGCACAATACTCCCTAAGTGCGCGGCTACTACCGAATGCACCTAGGCCGATAGCCGGTCCTTAGTCGAGCTACCCCATCCGCCCGTATCCTTTTCGATCTAGGGTACCACTATAGCGTGGAACATAAATATTTAATAAAAAAAGAATTGTAAGAGTAGAATAAGGACAGGATAAAAAAGGCTAAATAAGCTTAAATAGCGGTCCACACTAGAGTAAGTACCCCTATAACTGGGGCGAACACCCACTACCACGGCGTCGAGTATAAATTTATAGTGCAGAAGTATTGTAAGCAGTAGGATTGGGACAACGTACAAAAGTAGCAGAATGCCCCCAGATGCCGATATACGCTAGAGCCACCACGTGTTAGACACAGCCTTAGGAGAGGCTAGTCACGAGCCATGAGGGGTAGGACAGGATACACTCATTGGCCACAAAGGAAGAAGCCTTCATAAGGAAACAGGGGCAAGTTATGTGGTACGCTCTACTGGCTCTGTTGGCTCTATCGGCTCTATCAACAGAGCGCACAGAGTGCATAGAGCGCACAGAGCATCAACATTATATATACACCCTCACTCCCCTAGATAGTTACGCTCTCTTCGTAGCCAACTCATGTTATCTACTGGACTATACAGTTCTTAGTAACATAGGACCGCTCATACCGCGCGTGATCCATAACCAGCTTATGCTATACTAGAATTGTTGCTGAGAACCCTAACCCAGTTAGGATCAGTAGGGATCCTTAACACTACGCTTGCGGTCATTGGCCTCGCTATCGACGCCCAATTTCTCCGGGCTGCTCGCCGGCGCAGTTTGGAGAAGGTGCCATTGTCTTGGTGAACGACAGTGTCGTTGAGCAGCTGAGACTCGTCTGTGACCGGACCGGATTTGTTGCTTAAGCCCTTCTTGCCGTCAAAGGCCTTGGTGGTCATGGCCATCGCTGGCGGAACCCTTTCTCCTCGTCGGTCATCTGTACAATCTCTTTTGAGCGAGAAAGGAAAATCAGCGCCACAGAGGAGTCGCTGCCCAATCTTGCCAACCTCTCGGTGTATGACTTCCACATTTTCATCCCTTCGCCTGTGGAAAACTTTGCAGGTTGGACCAGCAGCTGCCATTGGGTTGCCATGACCACTCACCGCCGGGACGACCCAACGTCAAGGTCCACAACCACTCCCCTTCTCTGGCTGAAAGCAATTGTCTTTCGCCTGGGACGAAACAAGCAAGTTTTCGACCGCTTCGGAGGAGGTTGCTGCAGACTTTGCTATCAAGTATGCACATGACAGAAGGCTGAATGCTACTACATCCGATCGAGACACGAGTTGGGGTGAAACTGCCAATCTCAGCCCGGCGTGCGCCAAGTACGGTGGCTGGATGTTGTGCTCAAGCTCAAGCCCAAAGCTCAAAAGGACTCCGGAGAATGTTTCTCGACGAGTGGCGGCCGGCAATACCACCCGCTCTGCCAAACAACAACAAGGCAAGACTCTGCACTGCCTTGGAGAAATGCCATTGGCTTGTCGGGCTGCGGAGGCGACACGGCGCACGCACGGCGCAGGCTCGGAAGCTGCAGCTACCATCGTACGAGACAAGCGGCTGTCGACAGCACTCATTTTGTCCATGATTCAGCATCCATCCATGTGGGCAGATGTCTGTAAGGGCCATTTTCCATCCTGCTCATCGCTGCCAACCTCGTCGATAGTTCTTTGGAGGTGGAAGTCGAGACATCAAAAAGCAAGGAAGACATTCGTGGTCCAATCAGGCTCAAGGAACCTAGGCAATAAGCTAGCAGCGGGGTAGGCTCCCAATTGACGGCATAGGACTAGCGATCGGCAAATCACGACCCAAAAATCCAAACCAGAACCCAACAGAGGCAGGGCAATGTCTGCAGCTAGCCAATGCGCAGCCCCTACTTCAGCTGCGGTGACGTCCAAGTCGTGTCAGATACAACACTTCACGGTCCAGCTTTACCAATTATTATCATCAGGTTCAATCTTCTCCAGATTAACGAGAAACATAGGCATTTTGCACTCGAGGCCTCGGTCTGGTGGTTGAGATCTGCTGCAATCACGACCTGATGGCAGCGGTGGATGAAATCGTACTGTATCAGACTATGAACAGAACTGAATAAATCACCCATGCCATACCTTGAATCTCCTTAATCCTTGAAACCCGATATCACATCCCTGCGCTGCGCTGGGTTGCGTCGGCAACTATGTCGCACTCGCGCACTCCGACCTGCCTGCGCCTGCGCCTTTGTGCATACTGTATGCTAACCCCCCTTCATGGAGCACCGCAGACACTGAACCACCCGATGCTGACCCTTCCCTTCCCCCTTCCTCGCAGTCTCCATCTCAAGATATCTCCTCTATATTCCTCTCCCAACTTCGTCCTTGTGATTGCTTGAATGCTGAAATGCTTGCGACTGCTGCTAGTTTCTTATGATTGCAAGCCTGGTATGCCTTTGCACACTCAAAAATCTCCCGCTCACTTCCAATTTAGACTTGTATCGTCTCCGGTCGCACCATGTGTGGTGTGTCTTGCTCGCTTCACACGATCTTGATTCTTACCAGGCGTAGCAACACCTGAGTAGAGCGTCGGAGTGGCATTGCTCTCTTCACGTGTGGCTGTTGATGTCATACCCGAACAGGTTGAGGTTGAATGGGTCAAAGTCGTCCTGAATAACCCGTGGATCAAAGCCTAAAATGGGCGGAGAGATGCTTGGGTGGAAATGCAATCCGGCCTGAGAAGGCCCGTTGGTGCGCCCATATGCCGACTGCTGGTCAGCAATGACGTGCTCAATGGTCAGGTAGTCCAAATCGGCTGCCTCGAGCTCGTTGTGCTCGTTGTCGGCCACAAGACTGGGAGTGCTGACTGCGCTGGCTGCGTTGCTCAATCCCGCCAATGCCAGGTTTTGAGTGCCGTTCGTGATTTGCTCGCTTGTAGCAGGAGATGTAACCTGTTTTGGCATAGAGTCAGCAAGCCTTGGGTCAACGTCGGGAGAACGAGAGCTTGATTTGGGCCATGGGACCAACGTACCGATTGCGGCATCACTGCAAGAGTCAGAGCGCCGCAGCTGCGTGGCGGAGTTTGAGGAACAGCAGCGGCGGCGGCGGTACCAGCAGGTCCACCGCTTGTTCCACCACCGCCGCCACCAGCAGCAGCGGAGGCCGCAGCCTGCAGCGTCATCAAACCCTCTCGCACCAGCGCGTCGCGTAATGGGTGTTGACGGGTGCGCTGCCGGCGACGGCGCTCCACCAGCCCTTGACGGTAGCAGTGCTCGACAATGTCACGCAGGGACAGCCTGCACACAGGAGGATACTCGGCGTCCAAAGCGGCCTCATTGAATTCTTGGCTTCGCACAAGTACCGATTCGCCGCTGCTGTCGACCGCAAATATCCACCCCATCTTGTTCAGGTATTCATCCACGGGAATGATTGGGAGCAATGGCACCGCAATCGCCAGGAACTTGTCCACTGCAATCGACTCGGTATGGTGGTCTCTCATGTCGGAGTATGCTTGTCCCAACAAACCCCACATCGCTCTCTTCTTCTCTGCTTCCCACAGGGTCTTCATCCAGCCGCTTTTCGATTTCTGGGTTGCACCCTTGAACACGGGACTGTAGTATGCTATCGATTGTTTAGCAGAGGAGATCAGACGAGAATGGTGCGCTCACCTCGATAGGCAATGAAACCATTCAAAGGACGTTTCGGTGACATTGTTCGTTTGTTGCGTGCGATAAAGGACATGCGATTTTCGCTTGTCGAACGCTCCGGGATAGTAGCCACAATTGCTTTGGTGATCGAGCTCAACTGGGCTGGCGCGAGTGAGCGAAAGAATTCTTGGACCACGGTTGGGATTGGGTCATTGTCCGCAACCATCTTGCTTTGGATGGCCATCGTGCACGGGTCTTATAAACAAACAAAGGAACTGGTATGTGAGACTGATGTTTCAACTTCCCGGGAGAACTGATAATTGAGTGAGAGAGCAGTTGAATTGGAGAGAATGAAGGGGAAAGGTTTGAATCCGAAGTGAGGAAAGACTGAAGTGTTTGAAATCTAGCTCTTTTCATCATCGATGTCACCAGGAATTCACTTGTTACATTCACATTCTGCCTCACCTTTTCTACTGTATTGTTCCCCAGATAAATACCATCACTTGCATGCCCAACCTCTCCAATTCTGAAATCAGTGAATTTCGCCAGTCTCATGTCACATCCTCATTTGAAGATGCTTCTTTTCAAATTATTTCAGCTCGGATTTCAAGCTTAAAGTTTATGACTCTGCAATCTGATGCTGTGGACTGATGAAACTCATCACAAGAAGTTCCATGTCATGGCTGATACGCAGACTGTTCGTTCCAAAGGTGAGCGGTACAAGAGAAAGGCAAAGCATAGAGGAGTCTTGAACTGTGAGTTTCCCTTTCATCGCGCAATTTATTCTCATTGACCTTTTGTAACAGCTAGTAGAGAGGTTTTGGTAGTTTGCAGCGATGAATATCTCATCACTCTCATCATGGAAGTCCTTCGCGCAAAGGCCTTTCCACTTGTAAAGCTTGCCCGGCCCCATGAAGCGGATGACCAAATCCAGCGGCTGCAGTTTTTACGCACAGAGATTCTCAGACTTTTTCGCACTCCCGACTTGTTTCCCTCACCAGCAACCAAGGCGAAATTCGCGGCAATTTTAGCATTGGATGCCAATTTGCAATTCCTGCAAGCGGTAAAGGAGCTATTGTTGCGTGACACGGTTGCAGACATCGACTTCTATATCCATCACATCACCCGCCGTACGTATCTATTTGGCAGCAAAGGATGGGAGAACTTTTTCCTCAATATGGCGCCAGGCGCACCATTGCGGAGAGAGCGCATAAGAACCTCGCCGAAGTCTTCTTACCAAATTATCCCAATATCTGGGATGAGAATTATTGGGGACGCAATTCGTCAGGAACAAGGGCTTGCCCGATGGATCACCCAGACGACCATCCCTTTAAAGGAGATGGCTGCACGCACAACGAGACTGATTGACCTGGACAAGCCAGACGAGCAACAGCTGATCCCGAGCCTGCCGCTCAGTCACCAAAGCTACAGCCTAAATCTTCGGCCAAATCCATACAGGGAGGATCAAAAACCGCGATTGGATCTATCCAAATACGGTCCTGAGCGGTTGGAAAGTTATTCTCCTCTCATCGGTCGTGTGGAAATGCATCCGATATTGGTTCCCATTGCGGCTCTAAACGCTACAAACATGTTCCCCATGATATCTATTAGGGCCTGGCATCCCCCAACCAGGATTGAAGCTCTCCGCTATCAACATTTCGCGCGTCAATCACCACAGCGGCATGGCGGCACGGCCATGAATGGCGCTGCCAGCGGGGCCATCGAAGTCGCATAATTCTACCAGAACGACGAATTTATTTTTGTCACGAACCTCTTTTGTAGTGACCGTACCTCCAACCCGAGTTGTATCAGACAGGGCAACAATGGCGCCATGTCTGTGATTCTCCACGCCAGTCATGATCATGTTGAGCATGGCTACGACACAAAAATGGCAATCGAGTCTTGAAGCCGGCGACTTCATGAACCGTCTCGTAGACTGGGAAGCGATCAAAGCCGACGTGGACATTGTCCACAACGCAGCCAAGCAAGACCAACCCCTGCACTTTGACAGTGAAGACGAGCGTA
This sequence comes from Cladophialophora bantiana CBS 173.52, assembly GCF_000835475.1. Lineage (NCBI taxonomy): Eukaryota > Fungi > Ascomycota > Eurotiomycetes > Chaetothyriales > Herpotrichiellaceae > Cladophialophora > Cladophialophora bantiana. Next base: position 54,790 of record NW_015971600.1, read on the forward strand.
TCAAATTCCAGCAAGAGTTTTGCCGCATTCTGTGATGTTGGAGTGAAGAAAAGACAACCCGGACACCGACCTGCCGCGCCAGCAATGGTCTTCATGGCTGCACAAAATCACTACATGACTGAGATCAACGCAGATGGCGCTCCGCGTGCACTGCGCACTACTGCTTGGTGCAGCCCAGCTCATTCCCTACGTTGGCTGGGCGAGTCTGCTCAATTCAAAATTCCCTCCCCCGAAAAACTCTGGAAAACAGCACAATGTATCAACAAAAATAGGTGGCGGTGGCGAGTTTAATTTCTCCTGGTCAAACTCGGCGGAGGGCCGGCAAACAGCACAAGCCGCTTTCAACACGGCGCCCCAGTACTTCAGCTGAGAATAGTTTGCTTTGGAAACAGAAGGAGGCACTGCTTACGCTGGGCAATGAGCTGCGATAGGATGACCAAGAATGATTGTCGTGCCTAAGGATTGCGGAGAGCTGAACTCGTACTTGGGAGAGGTGGTTGGACGGGGCGAAACAAGGCAATGGGTATTGATAGGGCGGACAGGGGGTGCAAACAGGGAAACGTCCATGGCGAGGTTGCAGTGACAATGCGACAGCGCGGCGCCTCCAAGAACTAGGTAGATCAGATAATTCCACAATTCCATCCGACAATACGATATGCTCTCCACGCATTGGGCCTCTTATCCCACCTCCGTATTTCCCCTCTCCGCCGCCTTTCTGAAATAACACTGCCCAATTTCAATCCCTTGCAATACGAGATTTCATTTCCCGCACCCTTGCCGCCACCCAGTGCCGGCCCACAATCTCCGCGTCGCGGTCCCCGAAGATGCCGACGAGGCGAGTCCAGATGAACAAGATAAGCGGTTTTACTGTCCATCGTTGCAATTTCATTAGCCTTGTTTCAGAATCTGCATTGATTGATGCTTGAAAAGGAGTTGCTGAGCTCTTTGACGTGCAAAAAAACCAGGAAAACACTTGGAAGTGAGCCAAACTGACAGCAGATGGGCACAAAATGATGAATCGTGACAGCCTCATTGCTGTTTGGGCAGATTCAAGCTTGATACTAACCACGCATATGGCCTGGTTGTTAGCCTCAATCTTATCTGTATAAGCTTACCACTCACCACTTCGTGCGGTCAGCTCGTATGCATCATCCTCTTCCCCTCCGCCCAATCCTCCAACAGTCCACCCTGCAATCCTTCCCCTTGTCTTTCCATTCTGCAACCAGTCGATCCTCTCCATCCATCCACCCCGGCATCCTCTGATTGCTCCTTACAAAGTTTCTCGTTGCTCTTGTTTGCGTTGGACAACCATGGACTGCCCCACGACCCCGGATAGAGAAATCTGTAAGACACACAACGGCTTATCCAATCCCTGGGCCCAAAGAGCTAACCGATTTTCAGAGCAGGTGGGCCCTCGAGGCCTGAGAGATTTTGGAAGAATTTCCCCTCCACAAAACGCGCGAAACTTTATTGAGGGAACTTGCTGCAACCCTGTAGAACAAGGATTTTCTCCCAGAAGAGATGGATCGCCCCATGGCAGAAAATACCGTGGAGAAGAACCTCATCACGCCCAAAATCTCGCAAAAGAGAGAGGGCCGAGTACAGTATGCGCGCCTCTCGCGGAAGTGCCGCTCTCTGAGACCAGCGCTTGTTGGGAAAGTATGTCACTGCAGCGCAAGAACAAAGGGCAAGGTCAGAACTGCCCTGGATCGAGAGAAGGCGTAACACCTGGGCGCCAGTTCTGGTAAGCGACACCAGTGCTGTAGTCCCAGATGATGCAGACACATGTTAGAGCTGCTGCCCTATCACCTAACCAGGTTAGGCTCCTCAGTAACAGATCCTTGATAGTATGAACTCTGTGAGGGAAATGCAAGGTATGAGCAGTCTTGTCACTGAGAACAGTATGGTCCAGTAGGTAACATGAATTGGCTACGAAGAGAGTATAACTGGGACAGGGGCGGAGGCATGGCTATATACCTGTGAGAGCCTTCCGAATGAGGCAATGTAGAATGGTATGTCGGTCTGTTGGTCTGCTGGCATACCAACAGGCCAACATACCGACAACTCTTTCCCAAAAAGGAGACAAAATATCTGGGAGCCCTTTTTCAACGACCTGGTCTCCAACGGCCGGATTGGCTCGAATCCCTACTCGCAGAGTAGTGAGCCCCGCCGACGCATCAGAGACTGAAGGAAATGGACAACCTAGGACAGGACAGGACAGGACGGCCGGGATATTTTGTCTCCTTTGTGGGAAAGAGTTGTGCAAAAAAGTACGTGTATGACAATGAAAAACATTGAGCTCCACAAATGTGAACTCCGCAAATGGAGCGATCTGATTGGCGGAACTGAGTCCGAAGCCTCGTGTCTCTCAGGACACCTTGATCGTTCCATCGCCGACAGATGGCCACGATCGACTGACGCGAGCGGGACCCAGGCTGGAACATATTTGGCGTGTCTGTTCATGCTTCTGCAGTGTGTGAGTGGCGCATGAGCGGTTTCGGATCGTGAAAGATGCTTTGTTTTTGCTTGGACCTCGGATCTGAGCTTGAGAATGCTTTGCCGTGCCTCGCCTTGCTTTCCTTTCCTTCACTTTGCGTTGCGTGGCTTTGATTTATTTTGATCAATTAGACGACTTTGATGTCTTTGAATTGTCGATTTTTCTGTTCTGAGTAGCAAGACCAAAAGGCGCCGAGCAGTCCGCGTTAGCAACGCAACATAATGCAATGAATGAACGATATTCACGCCTTGACTGGACTCGACTTTCTCTTTTTTTCCCTCCTGATTTTTGCCGGATGAGCCGCCTGACGGTTCGGTTCAACGAGAAGTTGTTAAACCGGTCTGTTTGCGCGGAAAACACAGAGTCGGTGGGGTTACTGACCAAGGAGGTCAGAGTCTCACAGTGATTCATTACCTCGCTTTCCGACCGACTGGACGGCCAACCTGTTGAACGCAGAACAGTTGTGGATCTATCAGGTTGATTGTGTTCTGTCCCCCTGGCGATTCAGAGAGACTCTGCCTGTTTATATATACATTGGCCTGTAACCATAAGATCGTTCCTGAAACCTCCTATTCCGTCGCCATCCTATCACAGGTCTGCAACAACAACGAGGTTGAGGCAGTTTGCGCAGTTGGTGAAACGCCTAGCGTCTCAGGTGGTTTGCCCCAGTGGCGCCCTCGCGACCCTGTCAACACAACCCGTCATCTGGATGAAGGCTCTTGTTGTTCCGTGACCGAGTGCTTTGTTCATACCGAAGACTAGATACAATCAATCGTGAGCTGTTATTGCTCAGCAAAGAGTGCTCCGCAGGACTATGAAAAGCCCAGATACCAAGGGGTCTAGGATGTGGCTCTCTTCTCGCGCGGGGAGCAGCCACATGTTCTCTGCACAACAGACGAACAAGAGAAATTCCTGAGTACGTCGTGCTTTCCGGGACTTGAAGCCGTATATACATGAATTTTCCCTGATTGTTCAACACCAAGCAAAACATACGACAGCGAGTGAGGCTGGTCTCTCTGCGTCTTCAGGCACACCCAGCGACCAGCCTTTACTTTGGCCTTTTCGTGTTTCTTTTCCGCCGCCTTCCCGGGCTGGGTCTTCCCCAGCCTTGTCAGCGGCATCCTGCTTCCACTTCTCCTCTCGCCACCCGTGATAATCGATCAATGCTTACATGCAGCCCTAATTCAGTTACACTGCACTCCATCCTTTACAAAGAGGACCGGATGTGGGCGAAGGCTGCCCGTCAGTAAGCTGCAAATGTTTGAGGATTGGCTGGGATACCTGGCTTTGCCGAGAAGTCGTTACAGCAAGTGGCCAAGGCTTCATGTGCCTGTCAGTCCTCAAACGACAGGAAGTCAAGGCCACGATGATGACGCGTCCTGGAAGAGACGAGGATGGAAACCTCATCCTCAGCTGAATTCCCCTGTATCACGACGAGAGCAGAACAGATGCCGACACCTCAACAAGTCATCCTCGATAACCCTCGTCGGAAATATGCGACCTTATCATTATTGGTGGCTGGGATACAGGCACAGGTCGATATCGCCCTCGATGCGGTCAAAGAGAGGCTTGAAGGTGGCAATCCTGGAAAAACAAACCCACGATCTCATTCAGGGTGGCAGTTTGAGACCTTGCAAAACTGGGGTGGGAACCTGGATTGCAATCAATACCGACTGGTCATACAGGTCGCTCTGAGCGCCTGCCCAGAGGTAATATGCATCGGCCATGATGTGTCTCATCACTGCATTTTCGAGAAGACAAGAGATCCCTTCGGTGAGAATATTGGATACTCTAATCCTACCGACGATCCACACCTCCGTCGCTATCCTACCAGCGGCAAAAATAGTCACTTCCTCGACTCGAGGTCGCAAGACATCAATGAGGACCTTGAGGATAGTCTGACACTTGGTTTGAGGAAGATGTCTGCCTCTCCCTCACCCTCCCCTCCCCTTTGGTTGGACAATCCGGCTGCGAGATGAGGGAGTCTCTGAGATAGTGACCAATATCGAGCATTAGGCCACTTTCAAACGCCGTCCAACCGCCGGCGCAATTTACAGCAGGACGGCATCGACATGGATGGCGCTGAGTGGAAAGGTTTCAGGTTGGCATTTTTTGACACAGGCAAGTTGTCGGGAAGACAGACTACCGTTATCCATTTGCGTCCTCGACGTGTCAGTTCTCCGTCTCACAGAGCCAACGTTGGCCAGCGCCTGAACAAGAGCAGTCTATCAGGGACCTACGCAACGCAGTAGGTACAGAGAATTGGAGTAGCTGAATGCCTTGTTCTATATCACGTAGTCGTATTAACGACTCAACGCTTAAAAAAAAAGGAAGAGTTCTCTCCCGAATCGGGTGAGAGGAAACTCTTATAGCTTCCTCTCTTTTCTGTCACGTGAAAAAGGGTAAGGCGGCGTTAACCGATAGCCTTGTGCTAAAGCTCTCCTTAGATTGTGCTTCAACCATCCTTTGCCTTATTCTTTTCTTCCTATACCATCCACCCGATTCGGGTGGAGAGCTAGGGTACTTGGGGACAACGGCGGGCTCGTGACACAGTCTCTCGATGTCCACGGAGCCACGACATTCAAAGATGCTGGAGACCGCAGATCCAGAACCTGTTCTGGAAGGGAGATGAACCCAAGATCAGAGAAGATGCCTGCTATAGCTAAAAAACGCGCTGCGCTTCGATGTGCATCAGCCCAGCCCTAAGTCGCAGCCTCAAGTCACGTCACGAATATGCAAGCCAGGAAATGAAGCAGAATCTGTGTGTGCTTTGTGGCTCGTGAGGAATCTCATTCTCGCCCACCCCCTGCTCAGCCCATCTTTCTCGACCATGGTCGTGTTGACAACGTCTGCCCAGCAACATTCACCGTTCTGCTTATCCGTCCCTGGCCTAGAGACAGTAGTCTGATATGCAAAGGAGCCCAGCGACAACAGAGAGGAAACAGAACAAGGCGTAGTTCGGTAGCCAGTGAACATTCCATCACACACTAAGAAGGTCGAACTGAAGTGGCCAAACACGCGTCCGAAACCTCACGTCTCGCAAAGACCTTGATCAACTTCAATGCTTCGGGCCTCTATTGACGTCGACACTAGACGGCCACGATCAACTGACATCGTTCTCCTAACTTGAAAGAATATCACCTCTAGTTCTGCGGAAATTGCGGGTATCGTGAAAGTGTCTGTCAAATGCCTTGCGACACTGGCTGACCTCGAAACCTTCATGTTCGATACAACCATCTCCACCATTGACTTGAAGCTGTTGTTGATGTTAGGCCTGCTGACAGGGAACTCGCCAGTAGCAATATCTATGGATCTATCCAGTCTGAAAATGATTGAATTGAGAAAGAATCTGGGGGGATTCCCGTCCAAGAAAAAAAAGCTGGTGCTTTTGTGTGTTTTTTTGTGTTTTGTATATGAGAAAAGAGAGACAGAGAGCGTCGAATGCCCGCAACGAAGATAAGCCTTAGTGAAGCGAACAGGAACGGGCGGTTCATCTATTAACCGGCTGAAGTGAATTGCCTTTATAAGAAAGAGAACGTGATGAGTGGAGAATGAACGATTTCGCAGAAGGGACTCGGTCCTAACAAGGATAGCCATTGATTTGATATTCTCAACAAGTTGGTCCTGACGCGCCCGCCATTGAGCCTGTTTTCCCTTGGTTTGGTTGATTCAGCACAGTGATGGATCTATACAAGTGTCTCAGTTTCTATTCGCCCAGTTGGAATGCCCATTCTATACCCTGTACAATCTGGCATGTATTGTTCAGTCCATTCCTCCTCAGTCCTCAGAGAATTCGTTGTGTCATATAGACTTGGCTGATAAAAGTGGAAGGTCTGCGGACACAGAATGGATGCCTCGAAGTCTGTGAAATCCCAACATGTAGAAGCGCTTGTGTCGTCAGAGAGATCCCATTGAGCGGTCCAGTACACCCCTTGACCAGGGTCCATGACGGTCGGCGTATCATCCTTCAGGACTTGGAAGGAGGTGGGTGTCATTGCCTGTGCTAGTTGTCCTATAGAGTCCTCCAACTCAAATATATATTGTCTGCGCCAAAGTTCTTCTCCGGGGTGCCAAGTCGGGTGGTTTTCTCGACCAGTCGCTGCCTCGACGCGGAACTGCTGTCCAAACTCTCCTTGGGTCATTACTTCGATATGGGACTGGTACCCAACTGCTACTTCGGTTGATGTTGTGACTCTTGCTGATTCCACAGGTAGCGTCCATTGTGTACTAAGGTTCCTTTGTGGCATTGACACATGACACTTTTGCAGGTGACGATCTAGGGTTTGCTTCCTGCTAAAAGGCCGCCAACTGCGCTCACAGTCCAGGAACGGGCACGAGAAAGAGATTGACAAGTGTAGGTTATGCACTTCCCTCTGATGCCTGATCAATCCGGCTTTTCGTTCAAATCCTGGGAGTTCACATCCTGGCTCGCGACATTTGTATGGCCTCTCGTGCTTGTTCATGTGCCTTCTCCAATCACTGATAAGTTTGAACGTTCGGCTCTCCCCTACAAATGCACAAGATTCACAGTAATAGTGGCCGTGCTCATCAACAGGGAAGTAAAATTGCCCATGCTCGTCAACAGGGAGCCCATTGAGAGTTCGAGTGGTCATATTCACTCGTTTTTGATAGACCCAATGTGAATTTCGAGGAAACAGTCCTGAGCAGACGGAGGGAGCGGAGGAGATGAGGGAAGTGGAGAAGATGGAGCGAGGGAGATGAGTGAGCAGTAACCACGCAGCCCACAGATGGCGGAGAATGCGTTGCATGAAAGATGCGTGATTGATTGATCGAGTCTGGCAGAGCAGCGTATCCAGTGGCAAGCGGTGTGAAAATATTTTCAGTGCCAAGACATAGGGTAACCTTCCCTGTTGGGAACGCATCGAGCGGCGTGGAGGACTGATCGAGAACGAGGACTGCTAGAGAGGAAGTTTGCAGCAGGGCGACCTGGCCTTGGATGATGGGGACAGGAGATCACATAGATGAGTGTGAATTGGAGGACTGGGGTCCCGCATTTTTTCGCAAGCTCCGAGATTGTGCGTGCTTCGGCCTCGCACTAGATTTCTTCCCCGTACGCCGGCTCAGAGGCTAAAACCATCGCTTAATAGCTTACATTGACGACGTCTGCCGACGGACCCCTAGTTTCGGACACTGGCTTATTCAGATGCTCTACTCTGATCGTCAAAAGGTACGGTATCCCCTTCCACCACCACCGGTTATCAGAACGCATTGGCATTGCCAACAAATCCATGTCAAATTTCCCACTGTTCCATCTCAGCATTGGTCATTTGAATGCCCTGCCACCCTCCTCTTGCCTGTCGTCCTGATCCTTTACTCGGTCGTCGTCCGGTGGAATGCGATTCGGAGTTGATTGTGGCCGCAGGGTTGACGAGTTCAGTTCGCCTACGCTTTGTGTATCCTCCATTCGGAACCACGGCTTCTTTGATGTGGGTCTTCAATCCTCCGGCGAGAATGTTTTTGTGGCATCTTCGTATCGAACGCAGGACTCTTCTGCATGATATTAGAGGGGCGAAGGAGTCCGCAACCACGTTGAGCACTGATTGTTAACCTTGCCTCGAATATTACCCGGCTGGGGGAGAACGAGACTTGCCCCAGTATGGTTTCAATCATGGATTTGGACGAACCTGACTGGGATGGAATGACGGAAGCAATTGCTTCTCCACCAAAAGACCATCATTTCCAGGGACGATATATTCCGAAGCTCAAGTCCAAGGCGTCGAAGGAGTCGTCCAGTTATTGATAGCTCACAGTAAGTTCCAGTTTCCAGACACGTCGCAGGTGACGCCACCAAAACCTTCGCAGCAGGAAGCCCCGAACCACCTCGATCAGGTGACTAAAAGTCCTCTAAACGGCTCAATTTCTTACTGTGGCGGATCATGCATTTGATTTTCATGGTCCTATTCAAGTCCAAGTTCGGGTCTCTACTTCCTCCGAGCCGGGAGCCGTCACGAATTGAATGCATTGATAGCGTGAATACAGTCTAGCTATATGCTGCCTACCATAGCTCTGGAACAACATTCCATTGTGAAGATCCACATTTGGGCTTTTACAACCTCGTGATCGACGGTCCGAAGCTCTGGATTTTGATTTGAGAGATGTCAACTCAGAAGTTTGAAGGATTTATCCGAAAGAACTGGGAATGCAATAGTCGCGATCAATTTGTTCGCCACAGCATGTTGCTGATTAATCCGAAGAGACTGACAAAAACCAAAGTTGAGTTTGACATCCATATCGCCGGACATTGTGATTTGTTCTTTACACGTGGAGACAGTGCTACGCAGTCTTCCACGTCACTAACTGTGTGGCGATGCCAACCAATTTCCGCCCCTCTGGGCACGCTATTTCCACCCAAAGATCTGCGAATGTGCCCTGGGGTGCGGGCAGTATTACTTCAAAAAGCAGACGGGAAAGGCGGCAAAAAGAAAACAAATAACTGCCAGCCAAACTGTTCCAGGACAGAGCATCGAAGAGACTGAAGGCTCAACGAGGGTAGCCCGCCCCTGAAAGCTCCGAAGATCTAGAACAAGTCGAACGACAGATCAGAACGACTGACCCGTTGTAAAATTCCCACCAGTCGAAGCGCTTCTTCCAACTCCAAAGGTTATTAGTCTGGTAGCGGCAATCCACAGCCGGGGAGCGATCGTTCACTTCCGCGACCTTGTTTCCTGTAAGAGGGACTAGAGCTTCAATGTGGCTCGCTTGGGCGTCAGCGGAAATCGATTACAACAAATCACTGCGAATATCAGCGACTCTCACTAAAAGTCGAAGTTCCAGGTGTTATTAATTCGACTCGGTCAACGCTACTTGGCCGAGGAGCTGGCGAACATCAGGAATGATTATACAGATTTTCTTTGCTTTGCTAGAATAGCTTTTCAATATCTTTGAATCCCACTACAGTGGACGCTGAGTTTTGCTAGGAGGGCAAAAACATTTATCTGGAAAAAGTTTCGGAGAAAAAACTCCTCGAGTACCTGAAACTAATGCCGGGGCATTTGAGGGAAAATATGTGACTCGGAGAGACACTATTGAGCCAAACCTGTCGGTGCGATGGCCATGGGACAGGCCCGCCGACCCAACATCGATACAATCTGATCAGCTGCAATGCGAAGTGTGTAAGAAGGAGACCTGTGACTGTGCCAAACTCGCTCTAAAAGCTATGCCCCGAATCATGAACTACGGAGAGAAAGGTCGGAGGCCTCCAGGCAGTGGCAGATACATTGGGGGGCTTTGCCTACCAGAAAGATGACATTATCGGGGTTTACACCGGAGATCTGGCGCCATTGGACTCATCTAAGATAGAGGGGACCTAGATGCGATAAGAGAGAATACACCCTGGCCACACGATCGCACCGATAAACCTCGTGTCTGTTCGGCCTACTGCAAAGACAGAGGAATCCGCTCCGGCTGGTCAACTATGCTTGCAATTCTGCCGCAAACGCAAAACGCGAGACAATGAGAGTATCCGGAAAGGTGAGAGCAATGCTTGTGACCAGGAAGGACATCAAAGACGGAGAGGAACTCACGGTCAATTTCGAAAGACATTCATGGTAGGGAAACAATGACTCTGTAAACACTATCTTGCCCAGCAGCAGATCGGTCGGACTCATTGAGTATCCATTCTATGCTCGGGACGTTGTGCAATGTTTGGAATGGTACATTCCCTGGGATTTACAGCAATACGTCTTCATAATTCTCTTTGGCAAGACAGAAAATGGGTTAGCTTCACCGATAATGACTTGGGCCAAAACAAGGGAATGGTTAGCTGATCCGAACCTATGACTTCGAGTCTCAGAGTTGCGGATGTGCCGCGGACACAGACAAGCCTGGATGGGTTCGAAATCCTTGACGCCTCTCGACGGGCGCAATGCTTGTGAGTTTGCTGGATGCCTCTGATCCGCGATTCGGCAAGTTTTGATATGATGATCAGCAGATTGAAGAATGGATGATCACGTCTGAGATGATGAAATGCCAGATTCTTCTATACGGAGGTTTTGAAGTTGACCACATCAGGCCTGGTCTTTCGCCAAGATTTTTGAATGGCTTTCGGGTTGGGACTTGATTCTCAAGATAGAACAGCACGATACTAAGGGAAATCATATTATGCCATGAGTCCATAGTCCAAAAAGACAGAATTACTTCCAGTCACAGAGATTATGCTATTCTGCCCCATGGTTCTGCCACCTGAACATTAGCCATTCCAGGTATTACCACCAAAACTCGGCCATTGCGGTCGTTTCCCTGCTCGATTGTTACAATCCGGTTCCTACGCATCCTCCATCCCGATTTTATTGCAGACTGGGATGATCCCAACGTCCTCTGTGACATCGAGCTCCTTCCAAACCGTCTCCAAACCCCTTGACAAGGTCTAGTAGAGAGTCCGGCGCTTTATTGTCTTAGGGCTGCCGGCTCCTGGAGACGGAACTCGTGTTCCCTTGTCGGAGGGTTTGTACGCTCTCTAAAGATGAACCAGTCTATTAGGATACCTACGATTATCCTAGAGCCCTACAGAACAAACACAGCAAAGAGGCTAAGACGCTGACGTGGGAGGAACGTATAAGGACCGCACACTCTCCCCCTTTTCTACTCAAACCCTCTTCAAGGCTTTGAGTCTCTGTATATACATCGAGTCTACGAAGGATATTACTGCTAAATACTTCTATTGATTTGTCTATTCTCTAATTGCCTTCTCTAACACAGTCGCGGACCCCTGACAACACCTGTGAGATATCCAAACGCAAGATCAGCAAGGGAAAACGAGAGAGGGAGTATACATACACAACCACCTGAGAAGAGGTGGATCTTGAATGCTCAGAACCATCAGCAACAAGGACCTGAACGGGCGCCGATACTTGACCGTCGGAGAAGCGACTACAGCCAATTCTCCTCCATTGCGGTGATCATTTTCTACGCCATGCGTTGCATTCGGTAGTAGGGTGAAGATGTACCAAATCCGAGGACAAGGCGTGGCATTGAGACGATCTTCTCACACCACTCGCTGTGTGTCCACGACACCAGTTGTTGCGTCTCGAGATACTTGACTTGTGCCACCGCGAAGATGCTTGGGTACCATGTGCTTTTAGAAGCCCTAGGCGCTCATGGACAGTCCAATGTTCAGGAACGCGAGCCAGGCTGTTACCGCCGGCATTCAGGACCACTAGTCGAAGCCAGCAGAGAAGTCAATCGACGATGTTCAGAGTGATGTATATTGGAACTGGTGAAATCTGGAATGCTAACCGTCATCGTCATCCACCAGAATCAAGAATGCGGCAACCGGAATTCTCGATAGATGTCAATGTGCCTGATATCTCCTGGCTTCAGAATTTCAAAGGAGTCCTTCTTCATTCGGGGGACACGAATAGCTGTGACTCTCCTTCGAACCCTAAGGGAAACAGATCGCAGTCATTAGCGGCTGCTCTTCAGGGTTTTGAATTGTTCCTCTACTTCAACCGAAATGTGCAAGGCGAAACTTTGGTGTCGCTAGTGGGATATGGTCCGGATAATTCTCAAATGGGCATCAATGACAACTGTAGGTCAACAGACCCATCCACTAAGAAACCACCAGTCAGCGGACTGAAAGACGTCTCTCTGTCCGACATCTGGGAGTCATTCCCTCAGGCCTATCCCTTGTGTTCCTGAATTGTCGTGAGTAGAGTATTGTTCTGGCTCCGGGAATATGAAAGCAGTTTTGCTCTGGCGTGTATTCTGGCTGTGATGCGCAGTCAAGAAGCAACGAGAGGTTTTTTCAAGCATACAGGTACACACTTCTCGAACAAAGACTGTACTTGAAGAAAAGGGGCGCCCAACCTGCGAATTTTGGAGAGAGAAAAGACACGAACGCCATGTCATCACAGTTGTGGCCAGGCACTTCCGTCCATACACAAAACGCCCTGGAGCCTGTCAGTTTGAGTTCTTTTCTTTAGCATCTAGAAGCCTCGGGCGGAAATCGACTGGCCTGGTTCGGAAATGGGACGATAATTGTACAGGTTTCAGGCGACGAAACTACGTCGTGTCTTATTCACACCGATATCTGCACATCGGTTGTTGTCAAATGGGGTGAATGTTTGGGAGGATCCAGAGATGGAGAACCAAGGTAATGGGGTTGCGGAAGGGACGTTGTTGGTTTGCCAGCCATTCATGCTCACCCTTTTTCTGGTGAGAATGTCCTTGTGCTTTGCGGCCGGCCTACTTCTTGGCGTGAGGATGCGAGCACCTGCACAGTCCATCGCACTGTCAAGTATCTTCCCTCTCAGCTCATTGAGGCGTTGGTAAGGATAGATAAAGCGAGCAGCAGCGCACGACCGGACCCTTCGGTAGTGGACTTGAGTTCTAGAAGGGGAAGGCTAGAGATCTCATGCGCAGCTTTGCGAACTTGTTTCCTTGCAGTCTATCCGGGGGTCAAACCGGGCCTTGGTATCCCTCATACTTTAATTCAAGAGCTTCAAAATGAAGTCCGCAGTCGGCAGCAAAAAATTGTCTAAAATTTCATATGGAGAGTAACTGTTGCTGTGGTTGTTTGGGGAGATTTGCAGCTGTGCAGCGTTCTGGAACAGATATATATCTTGAGAAAATCACTCAAAATGGGCTCGTGCCCGCTATTTGCATATAGGTGACAATTGTGATTAGTTAGATCTCACTTTCCTTGCACCGGCAAGAAGGACGTTCCGCGAGATTCTCTCCGTTTCCAACTGCTGGCAAGGCTCGCTGTGGAGGAGAGTTATGATTCTCGGGTGCTGCGTCCCGGAGCACACCAAAAATGCTGTGGAAGAACATTTGAACCCGCATTTTCGGGAGATGTGTGCTCTACCTACCCAGTTTTCTGATTTGAATCAGCCGCGAGTCTGGCTTGCGGTTCCCCTAGATGCTGGGAGGGTTGAAAACATTTAATGGATGACGCAATGAGTCTCTTAGGTTTCCTGAACGAAGGCAGATCGAAGAAATATTCTAGACCTTGATTCAGATTTCCGTTTTCGGTATATTTATTTCCTAATTCAGAAGTAAATTAAAGTTTCCGTGATTCAGCAAGTTAACTTGTGTAACCAAACTTTCCTAATTGGGAGATGGCGGTCATTTTTCACGTATCGGGATGTCACCAAGAGGTGAAAGAGTCCCGATTGGGAGATGGCAGAACTATTTCACGATCCGGCGACTTAGAAGGCGGTCAGAGTGATGCTTCTTCGTTGGTTAATGAACCAAATATTCCATGACCTCAGCATGGCAAGGAGGCGGTGAGAGGAAAGTCATGTGACAGTCAGCCTGCTTATTCCACGAATTTGAATTTGAATTTCCACGAATTTGAATTTGAATTTCCACGAATTTGAATTTGAATTTCCACGAATTTGAATTTGAATTTCAAAGGGTTCTAAAGGGCAATGTAATTCTCAAAGCATGAGTGCTGAAACTGAACGGTGACATACCTCCAGGTGTCTAAGCGCCGATTGCGAAGCAGGCATATGGTCACAGAATTCTTGCAAATTCTTTCTCCTTGCTTCAAAAAAGCCATTTTCTATACTTCGTTGACCAAGATTAGGTGGGGATAGTATTAGTCGGTCAAGAGAGATCATGGCTTCGCGAGACTGCATCCTGTTGAAATGGTTTCGACACCGACTCACTGGAGCATCGTCACAAACCGGAAGATATAGTGTCACTTTCTCCAGCTGTATCTATTTAAAGTTGTTACGGATTCGGCTGAAGATCGGATCGACGATCAACCAACGCCAAAGGCGAAGATATCAGGCCATCAGCCAAGTGGTTTTATGACTTAGGGGAATCTTATGACTAGCGTATTCCCAGCATGAGAGACGCATGTCCTTTTCTGCCTCTCATGCTTAGAGTCGTGCACAGTATTAACCATATACTACAGGGGTACCTTATATATACGCTTGTCGCTAGATTCTGCCTCCTTGCCAAGAAATCCCTAACAGCGAGTACATGAGGTCATGGTCCGATTTCTCGATGAAAGTCTGGTTCAAAGCATTCTTCCTAACGGGTCCTATTTAAGTCGAAACCGCCTGGGAAATCAAATACTACAAGAGAGAATATAAAGGATCTACAAAATACCAGATCTAGTAATTCGTGAAAGGAATTAAAGGTGGGAGGTAGGCTAGGCTGTTGAAATTTGCATTGGTGAGACGTACAAACACTTGAAAATGGATATGAAATCGATATTGAAGGGGTAGGCCAGGAGAAGATTCAATACACTCTGGTGAAATTCGAGGAAACTCTATGGATAGATGGCTTATATCTAAGAAGGAGGAAATCTACCAAGAAGATTGGAAAGACCCTGAGATGGAATACGGCCCATTTATTTATGGAGATCGTCAATGGACTGGGAAAATCTCGAAAATCTTTTGGGAGACGTGGAGATTCGACGTCGAAACGAAGAAAGTCAAGTGGATTGGGCGTCGATAGGGTAGACCGAGAGGCAAGCAGACCACTCAGGCAAGCAGATCAGGCATGGAACCAGAGGCAACAGGACAGACAAGATGCGCCACGATATATATTTTTTGCTCGAGGGACTGCCAACCTCCGAGCGGCAGGGCACGAGTCGGTCTAATTTCTGCAGATTCAATTCCTCTTGGCTACTCAGTCAACCCCGTCTCACCAGAAGATAAGCCAGGTCCTTCACCCGAGGTCCACAATGATCAATGACAGACTGAGGTCTAAAGGCGAATGGGGTCCCACAACACAGCATCGTTGGAATCTGCAGGAATCTCTCTTTCCTTGCTGTGATGGCCAGGTCCAAGTCAACCTCCACAAAGGCAGCTCAGAATGCGAAAAACGGACACTGGATATGATTGCTCCAGTCACAAAAAAAGGGGAGCAACAAGATCCAAGGTCAAAGACAAGGACAGGGTTTCAAGACACACGCCGAGCATTTCGCAAAAGGTTTGCCCTCGCGTCACGCCATTAACTCCGCCTCTATTCCCGTACAAACCTGGGGATCAGAAAAGCCACACAGGAAGACATTGAAGATGCCCTTGAACCAAGTCTGTGGACCAAGTAAGGCTCTCCCATATTTCCGACTAGGCACGATCCCCGCAGATATTGTGGTGAGATCGATCAGTTTCGCTGGCAAGTTTTTCCAGAACACAACGGCGCGCTGAGCGATGAGCCGGTGAGCCCCAAACCAATGTGCTCCGACCAGGCGCTAACGGGTTTGGACCGATGCTTGGGGATGGTGATTTTATTTCTATTACTGATGATTCCGGTATTGAAAACGCAGAGGCAGATGAACACGACAACGACGACAATGCCATCGCGTCGCTGTTCTTCCATCCGCGTAATTCTTCTGATATCTCGGCTAGCCCATTGCCTTAACATCTCCCTCCTACCGTCGCACAAGCAGCAGGATTAACATTAGCACCAGCGTGACTCTCCAAACCATCTGGTCTAACACCTAACATATCTCACTTACGCCAAGGGAAATTGCTCTCTCGGTGTTCTTCCGACGGGCCGGCCTCCTCCCTCCTGTGCCAGACGCGAGCGATCTGACCCCCCAACTTTTCTCCCTCCGACTATGCGCCAGAAGGATAGAACCCACAGCAAGGGACGAGACACTAGACGTTCTTGGGAAGGAGGGAAGTAGGTTGGGCGGTGAGATGGCTGGCGTTTGGCGCCAGCCTTGGATCCTCAGCATGACGGCGGGTGCGCATGTCGCTCTACCCCATAGCTGAGGACGGAGTCGTTTCTGTTCGCCAGCGGAGGCGCCCGGAAGAACTGGAGGATGAAGAGATCGATGAATAATGAGGGATACTAAGGGCATCTCATCATGGTGTGGCACGATGAGACCAACACCGAGGATATCAGGCGAGGTAGGTGGACATTGGATAAAACAAGCGACCCAGGTTCGCGGTAAAGCCGTAGAGCGCAGCACCTCGACAACGCCTGATTCATTCAGTGGGAGCCCCGTGATGTGGACGACATGCGGGTCGACATGCTAACAAAGTATGCACGACATACTCACAGCGTACATACATCACCGGTGTATCATGTGCAAGGCTGATATTTGCAGCGCCCGTGGGTCATATGACATAAGACTCAACGGGAGATTACAGCGAAGAACAGCGGTGTCGAGAAGGGCATGCCCTGAGCGTGGCATAAAGTTGCCAGCGAGCTCCAAGCGGCGAACGACGGGGGCACTACCAAACCAGCCACCTGATATCAGACACGGTGGACCGCAGACACAAGGCATCAGACAACGTGCTTGCCCTCCACGATCGCGAATCTAGCACCTGTACCGATTTCAACATTGTCAACTCGGCCCAATGGGATCCTGTCAACACTTCTCTGGTACCGATGGAACATGTCCGATAGACACCACCGCGTCGGACGGAATCGACTGCAGTAGTGATCTTGAATGTGCCGGTGGCCAGTGCAAGACTCCACGGGCCATAACAGTCATCATGCCGCTCAGACTTGAACAGAGCACAAGCGCTCTTTGATGGAAAATCTCATACGACTTCAATCAGTTTCTCCATCTCAGAGATGTGATTCCCAGCTCTTTCACAGTGTGATTCCTACCTCTTTCAGTATGTGATTTCCTACTCTTTCAGAATATAATTCCTAAGTTCGAAGGGTTCGAGGTTGGAGGGCTTGATGAAGAGTAAAGCTGATGCCGGCAACAAAGGTTCAAGGGCAGCAGATTTGATGCGATCTCGCGAGCGGCTCATCGGTGGGTAATAGTCTCACAGAAGGCAATTGACACACCAAGAAGCCGAATTTGATATGATCTCAGACGGATGCTCAGCGAGCCAAACGTCAGGTTCATCAACACGAATTTGATGCGATCACAGAAGCAACTGATCGGCCAGTGAGGCTCGGATCAAATGACGATGATAATGAGTCTGGTCAGTTGCCATGGTGATCAATCCTGATTTGATGTGATCAACAGAAGCAATGAATCAAATTGGAAACGTTCAGGTTTGATGATGTAATAGGGGTGTGAAAATAATATTGGTGGTTGAAATTCTCTCACAGAGTCACGTGTCAACGCCAAGGCGAGCTGGGTGACAGTGACAATAAACAATGACGTCAGGCGAGCATAAACAACCAAACGACGGCCGCTGCGCCTTTGTAGAATGGCAGAGTCTTATGTTTCCGTATGCTGTTGGAGCATAGATTGACAGATGGACTGTCTGTCATGTTACCTTACTCTTACCATTCCTTGGTTTTGGCAACTTCAATACCTCCATGCCCCAACTCCCCGTGCCTCCTCGATCGATGCACTTGTCCGCCTGCCTGCCTGATCCACTCACGGCCAGAGGAGAAGAAACAGAAGAGAAGAGATGCCAGCCCATAATATAATATAGCGAACCATGCATTCCAACCCCCCGCACCCGTGTTAAGGAAATGGTTGTCTGACCGGCCTAGTCAACGGCGGTAGCAGACCGACAGCCGGACAGACAAACAGACTCCACAAGAGTCTCCCATTCCTCCCGCCCGCGCGAACGGACCCGGGCAGACTGCATGTTCAAGAATTTCCCCCCTGCTCATGTACCGAGTTGAGCTCCGGCTCAGTGTCTGCGTGCTACAAACGATAGGTAACCAAAACACGCCCGGCGATGGGAGCTACCTTCATGGGTCTGAGGGTGTCAAGACTCCGATATCACCAGCGCGACGAGGAAGTCAAGACTTCCCAGCTCTCCATTCGACAGTCACGTCAACGTCAATCAACAGCCTCCAACCGGTTACGGATTAAATCAAACGGCTTCTGATGCCCTGCAAACCCCGTTCCCTCGAGCCTGATGCCGCAGACTTGACCGCCTCGGTTGATATTAACGTCAAAGAGCGAAAAGGAACCCATGACTTATGAGAGGGAAACGATACTACATCCATTACGCTGATCGAGCGAGCCTTACGAGTAGAATCCGAGAGTTTCATGCAGGAGAAGTTTGTCCGAGGAGGAGGATCTTATTGAAATGGAAACTGGGGCCCTCTTTCAGGGATAGCGCTTCTTTTTCACTCCTGGGACAGTCCATTGAGGATTGAATAGAAGACTGATCTATAATGATGGAACCCTCCATCTCTTCTCTGTATAGTGCGACTAGCCGACGACGGTCCACGAAATGCCTTTAGAAAAGGTAAACATAGAAGCCTAGAACCGTTGGCAGTCATACAGGCGCGTGGTTCCCCCCGGGAGAGCCGGAGGAGAGAGACGGGCAACCATATGGACAAAGGAAGGCGGATAGTTAGGAGTGAGGGGGAAGAGAATCACGGTGGGTGGAAAATTGGAAGGCTGGTGGTTTGATGAGACTGCCGAGAAGCTCGGAGAGTGACATAATCAATGAATCAATTAGATTAGTCGGCGATAGACAGATGTAATGTGGTTTAATGTCATGTTGTCACAACAACACTCCATGAAGGAGATGACATTTAAACATCAAAGCAACCACGCAACCAAGAAAACAATAATAGTTAGGCACCCATTGTAATGGGAGAAGTTGGAAGTGGTGGACAGAGTTATGATTGGCTGGGGCGCCGACCCTAGACTATGGTTCTTCTTATATAGTTCTGGGGGACTATCTTTCATAGACAACATAAGTAACCAAGTTACCAACAGAGAGGACTTCCCCTAGTGGAGTGTGCGCGTTAAGAAGAGACTATACCCACCGCCGTACGAGTTAATGCCCATGGCTAGTAGCCTCGCCCTAGTTTAGTGGTGCCACTAATAAGATCTTCGACGAATACTTATAGATGGGCGTCTCTCTACGAGCGGTGGGAGAAAATTACGAAAAATAACTGAAATAAACTGCTTACTGGACTAACAGAACTAAAGAACTGCCTACCTACCTATCTAACTAAATCTAGAGAAACTAACTATATATACAGAACCGCTGCGCAGGGTATACCATTTAGATCACTGGCTGAGCAAGTCTATCTCGCTGTACGGAGCGATTTACGCTGGCTATTTATGGAGACCGCTGCTCGGGGTGCCTTTTAGGATTACTGGCTGTGTATGTTTACTGCCACTGTGTGGGGTGGAGACCAACGACTTAACGACTATTTAGACTATCTAGAAGAAATGAAAGAGAAGTATCTCCTAGGAATGTGGGAATGCGTTTAACTCTAAAAACTTCTAACTTAAGAAGCTTAGGAGGAGTCGAAGAACGCGGATCTACTTAAGAAATAATAAAAATGAGCGGTTAGACTAGACTCGCTAAAATAAGCGAAGTTAGAGCGCTACTAATTAAGAAGTAAATCTAGAATTTTAATGGAAATTACTAGTGAAGATAAGAAAGAAGCTCGATGAGAAAGTCGATAAAGAGATAAAGAGAAGAAGAGAAGAAATAATAATAAAATAATAATAAAATAATAATAAAATAATAATAAAATAATAATAAAATAATAATAAAATAATAATAAAATAATAATAAAATAATAATAAAAGTACTAAAAATAATAAAATATCTAGATCTTTTAGTTTCGCCATTAAGATTTTACACTATTTCGATTATAAGAGAAGAAGTAAGAACGATTTAATAAAGAAAAATATCGTCTACGGAAGAATTAAATAATAAAGGAAAGCTAGGGCCTTCTACGATGTCGAGTATTAGCTTATAAGATCTATCGACGCCGAATTCGACGATATAATCGTTATACGTCTCTCCTATCGTAATATTAATAAGAGAAATATCTTAGAGCTTAAACGGAAGTAATAATCTTCTATACTTTAATAGAAAGAACGCTATCTCTTTCTTCGAGGAGTTTAAAGAACTATATAAATATAACTAGATTATATTAAGCGAAGAACGTATTCGTAGATCTATTCGCTTTATATCTAAAGTAGAGAAAGAACGCTATAAAGAGCTCGCTAAGTATAACGTAATAAAGTGAAAAAAGTTTAAAGAGAAGATCTTAAATAAATATAAAGATCGGGACGAAGTGTAGCGAATAATGAGTATTTAATATCTTTAGGCACTCGCGAAGCATCGACGAAAGAAGTCTTAAAGTCTAGAGCTATATCTTCGTTAATTTCGTAAGGCTATAACTTATCTAATTAAAACCGAAGCCGAGATTAACTATACTTACTATCGTCTTCTTTTATTAGAATTACTAAAGACTTATATAGATAAAATTCGAAAGAAATAGAATTTAATGAATTAAAAGCTAGAGAATTCGAACTTTTAAAAATGCTAGAATTAAATAAAAGAACTATAGAATATTAATAATAAAAATAAGAAATTTACGTAAGGAGTACTTAACGAGGAGTTCTAAGAACTAACGTACGAAAGGAAGACTCGACCCTTAGCCGTTCGAAAGAAAGAATCGTAAGAATAACGTCGTCGTAACGATCGTACGGATAGTAAAACGAAGTTCGATAAGAATACTTCGTCGTTAGTAAATCGACCTTCTATCTCTAAGAAAAATAATTAATCGATGAAGAAATTATTTCGTTTAATGAGAGTACTAATACTATCGATCTAGACGCGAGACGCTATTACTCTAGACTTTATAACTCGATTAATTAAGGTATTAAAAGATATTTCTTAGGAAGCGATCTAGCTCTCGCGCGAATAGTAGTTCTAGAATCGTTTAGTTCGATTCGAAGAAACGCCGTAGTACTACGGTAGATAGCTAAGTCGACGAAGTTTAAACTTAAGTAATTCTAGAGAGAATTACTTTCTTTATAATTAGTCGAAATACGTACTACGAGATAATCCTTAGTGAGTATATTAGAAAGTAATAGAAGCGTTATATTTTAATTCGGAATATAGAATCGCTCTTAGAAAGTTCCGAGATTAAGATCGTTCTTCATCTACTTTACTAATTTCTACGAGAGAGATAAAGATAAAAAGATTAGAATAAGTTGCGCGAGAGATCGATAAGAATTCGGAAGTTACGTCCGAATGATCTTATAGTATACGAGACTCTAATTCTACGTCACTAGAAGCGAGATTAAGTATCGTCTACGTAGCCGGATCGAGATCTAATTACGCTACCCTAGATAACTTTAAAGATAATTTCCGTATCTTAAATACTATAGATCTAAAAGAAATTCGTATAGATTAGCTCTAGAGTAAAGCTTACGTAGATGCCCTAGGAAAGCGCCTAACTTCCTAATAAGACGAATATATATAAGCGAAACACTCTCGAATTAGGGCTTACGAACCTCCGGTAGAAGGACCGAGACGATATATAACGCGACGAGCGAGATCTAATAAAGAAATTATATATAACGGGATCGTAGATAATTCGCTAGGTCTAATTAGCTCGACTAATTAGAGATTAAGAATTTCTCTATATAATATATAGAATGAGCGGTTACATAACCCGATCTTCTAGAATACTATAATGGGAGATTCACTAGGGCTCTTCTAGCCTCGTTAGGTATTATTACGTCCCCGGACTATAAAAGAGGCTACGTACGGACTATCTAGGCCTAGGTCTCTTCGAAAGGCATTATTATAGAATCTAAATAGTGCCGGAAAGATCGTAAACCACCTATTAAACTAAGAGATCTTAATTCGAATGAGGAACTTACTATCGATAAAGGAGGTTCGGAACGAGTGGTTCTTCCGTAAACATTAGTATTACGACGAAGATAAGTAAGAGCCCATTTATTAGAGCTATACCCCGAGAGATAGCGGCGTAAGACTTACGTAAGCGAAAGAGAAACTTACTACTAAAGTCGGTACGATGTAAATAAATCTATTAGTGAATCGCCTAATCCGCCTAAGGCTATACTATAGTGGGTGCCCCTATCTATTTATGAAGATAAGAGATCGATATAAAGACTCCTTACTAAATACTAGAGCCGAGATTAATCTAATAACTCTCGCCCTAGTTAAAGAGATAGAACTATCTTAATATATACGAAAAGCTAAGTTTATCTACGACGCCGTAGACTTTAACGACGACTAAGAAAAGTTTATAGAAATAATTAAAGATTTTATAATTAGCATCGCTAGAATCGAGATCTTAATAAATGTCTATATAACGAATACTATGGACCTAACGTACCGTTTTATCTTAGAAAGACTATTTTAGAAGGCAGCTTAAGAATTAGTCTAGGAAAAGAACGAGAATACTTATATTATAGGTTTAATGAATAGCTACGTCGGTAAGAGAGTATAAATAGTCGCATAGACTACTTCTAACTTCGATAAAGATCGAGATATATCTACGATATTCGAGCTTATATACTTAGTCTCTTTAAAAGGCTAGACGAGTATAAGACAATAAAGAAGCCCGTACTCGCGTTAATAAGGGCTTAGAAGAAATCTAGGACGCTAGTTCTCGACTTTAAGATAGATTAGGACGATAATCTAATCTCGACAACGAATTCTTTCGTAATGGACGACGACGATCTCTAGGAGCTATAGTTCTTAGCTAGATCTTTCGACGTATAGAATGATAAATAATTCGTGAGATCGTTGAGACTAGTTAACGACGAAGCCTTAAGATAAGATCTAGAAAATAAATAGCGATATAAATATCTTAGATCTAAGCGGTCGTTGAAAGCTTAGATCAATATTCTCTATAAGAGAAAAGCTAATAAGGTAAAGTCTATAGATATCGATCGATAAGACGGCTTAATATTCGGAGAATTACTAAACTAGAGAGTAAAGACTATTACGAAGAAATAAGCTACGTTTAACGAACGACCGTATCGATTCTCTAAATAAATATACTCTAGACTTATAATATTTTCTTACGGGGAACGTCTAACACCGGAGCGCCTAGAAAAGCTAATTATCGAACTTAACTTAACACTTCTTAAGAAGAAAGTCTTAGTGAAAATTCTATATAATCGGGAAGGCGCTTTAGCCTAGAATATTGAAGAGATTAGAAGAATTTATTACGATGTAGCGTCGCCTTAGATAATTTAAACTATATCGTATATTCTATGATAGACGAAGAGTTTTCTAGTCTCTAAGGTACTTGAGCCGATCGTAATTAAGCTAGTTAAGAATAAGATTTAGTCGCGTCTCTTCGAGTTTAGTTATGGCTCGTATAGGAATCTCTTCTTTCTAGTTAAAAAGAAAAAGTCTAGAGAATATCGACTAATAATTACTACTTAGAATATTAATTCGATAATAATAAGAGACGCTAACTTATCTCCTTCTTTAGATAACTTTACTAAAGAATTCTTAGAGATATAAATAACTTCTCTTCTAGACTAGCTTTTCGAATACGATTAAATAGAGCTCGTAAAGGAGAGCCGAGATCTCACGGGCATTTATACACTCATTAGGTTAGTTCGATGCGTAATATTATCTTAAGGAGCGACTAATTTTATAGTCTAGTTCGTACGTATTACGAATCGTATCTTATACGAATAAATTCCGGAATGTGTACGATTATTCTTAGATAATATCGCGATAAAAGAACTAAAGATCGATTACGAATAGAAAGAAGTAGTTCTAGAAATACGTCGTTTTATATTAGAGTATTTAATAAATCTCGACGAAGTACTAACTAATCTCGAAAGAGTCGGCGCTATGATTATAAACTAGAAGCTATAGCTCTATATAAATGAAATCGAAGTAGTTGGGTACGTCTACGATCGAGATAAACGATATCCTTAAGAATTAAAAATCGATAAGATTCGAAACTAATCTATTTCGACGAATTAACTAAAGCTCCGTGACTTTCTTAGAATCTACGTATATTATTGTATCTAGATCTTTTATTTCGTAATCATTACTAAACCGTTATACGCCTTACTTCGAAAGAATATAGTTTAGATCTAAGAAAGAGTTTACGATGAAAGTATAAACGCCTTAAAACTTATCTTATCGTCGCCTTCTACTCTAGTTAGCTTAGATTATAGTGAGAATAGCGAATAGATTATTCTTATAGTTAACGCGAGCGGCCGAGAATAAGAAGACGTAATTATATAAGTTAATTTAATTATTGAAATACGCCGAGCTATAAGGTACGAGAGCGAAGTGTAAATAAAAACTAAGCTAGAATACGATACCCTTAAGAAAGAAGCTCGGGGATTACTAAAAGCTCTTAAGAAGTTTAAAAGATAGTTATATACCGTACGCTTTATCGTGAAAACTAACGTAATGACTCTCGCTACTTAACTTAATCGATAATCGATAGATTTACTAGAAGTAGTGATTAATTAATGATTAGCCTAGATTCGTAAATTTAACTTTAATATATAATATATATCTAGTAAGAAAAATATAGTTACGAATACTCTATCTCGTCGTTCTCCGACCGAGGAAGATCTTAAAGAGACGGAGAGAGAAGAAGAGATTAATAATTAAATCGAGGTTAGAATACTAATCGTTCGCGGGAATATTCGTCCGATTAAATAGAACGCTACTTATCGAAATTTCGTAATAATGCGATTAATAGTAGTACGCGCGAGGGATCGATTCGCGAGCTTAGTAGCACCGCGCGTAGTCTAGCTCTTTGAAGACGAATACTCGAAAGATTCGAAGTAGCTTACGAAGTATCTTTAAGATTAATAGCGTCCTCACGAAATAAGTAATAAGAATTTTCGATAGTTATAAAAGGATTTAATGAACTTCTTCGTCCGCGGGGGCTATCTATTTAGAAAACTAATAGTAAATAGACTAAGTAGACGAGTGATTAATAATGATATCGAGAAAAAGAGAATTCTCGAAGTAATGTATAATGATATTAAACACTTTAGACGTAAAGCTATATATTAGCGAGTAGCCGATCGTTATTTCTAGAAAGGTTAGTATCGGGACGTTAAGAAATTCGTTAAGATCTACCCGGAATATTAGTTTCGCGAAAGTAGAAGATTATATAACGAGATGTTTCTAATATTAGTCGATATATACTGAGAGTAGATTAGTGTCGATTATACTTTAATATCGATATCTTAAGAAAAAAGATATCTTATGAAAGCGCGAAGTAATATAAGCGGCTAGGTTAAATCTAGAGATATTATATTTACTAATAGTATAATAGTGACGAAATTTCTATACGAAGAGGTCATTTATCGTTATAGCTTATTTAGAAGATTAGTGTATAACGACGAATCTAAGAATAAGAGATAGATGAAAGAACTCGCCGAAAAATATAGAATTAAACGCGTAATTACTTCGGTCTACTATTCTTAGATAAATAAATAAGTAGAGATAGAATATAGAGATATTACGAATACTCTTTTAAAAATATACTAAACGAATGAGGAAGATATATAGATACACTATCTTTATACTATTCTTTAGATAGACCGAATAATTATTAAAGCCGACACCGGAATAACACTATACGAGATTAAATTCTTAAATAGATCGATTCTATCGATTGAGCTTAAGATTACGATTTAGAATATTATAAATTAGAATGAGATTATCGACACTATAGACTTAATTACTATAAGGGCCCGGGCCCTCGAAAGGCGAAGTAAAGATCTAGAAGAGATAGTAGCTTATTTAAATAGAATACGAAGACTCGGAAAGAAATATTTCGATAAGCGATATAGTTTATATTTTAAATTATTTAAAGTGAGTATACTAGTTCTTAGTTATAATATCGTAGAATTAATAAATATATCTATAGAAAAGAAATTAGTCTTTCGATGGTTTAGGTCGTTTAAAATTATGGAAGCGAATTAAGAGAAGAGTACGTATACGTTGGCGGAGCTTAATAAGATCTAGCTAAGTAGTATATATACTACTAGTCGTCTAAAGAGGTTCTATTCGAGATTAGCGAATTTTCTAGTCGATTATTAAGGATCCCTACTAATTCTAACTGGGTTAGGGTTCTTAGTAACAATTCTAGGATAGCGTGAGCTGGTTAGGGAAGATATAAGGTATGAGTAGGGTTCTCTATTACTAAGAACTATATAGTTTAGTAGATAATATGAGTTGGCTACGAAGAGAGTGTAACTACCTAAGGTAGTGAGGGTGTATATATAATGCTTGCGCTCTGTGCGCTCTATGCGCTCTGTGCGCTCTGTTGATAGAGCCGGCAGGGCCAACAGAGCTAATAGAGTATATTATATGATCTAGTCTTATTTCTTCGTAGATCCTTCTAAGTGTTTAATGAGCGTAGTGAGTCGGGCTCATGCGACTTATAGTCGATCTTCCGTAAGGCTATGTCTAACACTATTCTTTCTTCGGTTAGACTCTTATTCTAAGAGTTCGTCTTAGCGATGATATAAAAGCGGAACACTGCCCGGCTTAAATTTATCTAAGTCTAAGGATGTCTTCCCTTCTTTCTTCCTTAGGTATTCGTAAGGTTTTCCGCTAACGTTCTCTTAAGCGCCGCCTTCTTACTAAAAAGATAAAACGCCTAGGTCTCTTAACTATGGCTCCTTATTCGAATTATGTTAGGTCGTTCTCCGTCTACTTTCTTCTAAAAGGTAATTCTCGCTGTAGTGAGTGTACTCGGAAAAATATGAAGTGTAATGGTCAATATTCCGAGGAGAAGTTTTAGTCTCTAGAAAAGAAGAAGGAGAAATTAAAGAGTCGTTACCGTGAGGCTCGTGAGGGGATGGCGGAGCGGGCCCGGAGGCTGTGCGACCGTATGGCCTAAGTGCGTACTGAGGCTACTGAGTTTATGGCCGAGTTAGCTAAGCTGGAGCGTCGGCTAACTGGCTATTAGCGATAAATAGAAGGGTACACTCGCGCTTAGAGTGATATAGTGGTTCGGTAATCCTAGGTATTGGATGCCCTTAATCGGGAGGAGGGGTACGCGCCGGATGAACCTAAGCTATCGATAGCTCGTGAGTTCGCCTTCGACGATGGATAGCTGAATGCTTTACTAGCGTTGGGAACCACTTAGGGTGATCCTTCCTTATTTTTCTTAGAAGTTCCTTCGAAAGATTGGTTTCTAGTTCCCAGCTATTTTTACATTCGTCGTATCCTAATCATTTAATTAGATATTGGGGCTGGCCGCGCTTAACGCGTTTTCTAAGGACTTTCTTAACATTATATTCCTCGGGTGCTATCTCCTTATCTAGCGGAAGTGTTTGAATGATTTTAGCGTTCCGCGGTGCTAGTTTAAGGAGTGCTTTATAAAATACGTTATAGATCTTTATATTCTTTAGTAGTTCTAGTCGATATATAACGTCTCTAAGTTTATCTTTAATTCTAAATAGTTCGAGTTTTATGTAGTTTAGCTTCGCGCTTAGTCTCTTCGTTTTAATGTTTTTTCGTAAAAGGTAGACGGGGTTCCTCTTCTCTAGGAGCGATCCCTCGATTCGTTTCTTATTTACGTAGCTTACTATTCTTTCTATGAGAAATCGTAGGTTTAATTTAAGTTATTCGTGTAGTTCTTTTATAGTTAATGCTATACTCTTAGCTCTCGGGTTTAGACTTTCATCTATAACTTCTTCGAGTCGTAGATGAAACCCATAGTTAGTAAAGAATGGGCTTATTTCTATTACTAACTTATAATTATTGAAGTAAAATTAAGTAACTAGTAATAGTCTTATCTAGTTTATCTAACTATAGTTTATATATATCCTTAGGTATTATTCTAAAGTCTAGTTCGTTCTTTCTATTTAATCGTCTATTTAAGGGTGAAACGATGTGGATAGTTTATGCTTCGTCATTAGTAACTTCATTAATATCTTCTAAAATTTAGATGTGAAGAGCTTATCTCTATCTATAATAATCTCTCTTAGTATTCTATAATTAGTAAAGACTATTCGTAGAAATTTATATACGAATTCTTCTACTATTAATTTCTTAAGGTATAGTCTAAAATATGAAAACTTCGTTAGTCTATCGTATATTATTAATATATTATCGTAGGTTACTTCCGTGAGGGGTTCTTATAATTTAGGTAGTTTCGTAATGAAGTTAAATATAATAGATGTCTAGGCTTCGTCGGGAACTTATAACGGTTTTAGTAGTTCGTAGGGTCTATATCTCGCGTGCTTCGTCTGCGCGTATACTTCGCACTAGTTAATAAATTCTTAGATCTCTTATCTTATGTACTTCTAGGGGTCGTAGTGTCGGGTGATGAGCTCGATTATTTTATCGGCTTCTGGGTGTCTCATTAATGGGTCGTTGTGATAATACTTTATAATCTCTAGGCGTGTAACTTTATTATGTACTCTATCTACGAAGTGATATTCTGTTATATTGGTTTTTAGGTTAAATCGGTAGTCGTCTCCTTCTGAGACTACTTCTGCTACTATAAGCACTGATTATATATATGTAAGGTATTCTTTCTCTTATCGTAGTAAAGTTAATGGGGTTAGCTTTATATCCTTCATATAGTCTGGTCGTCGACTAAGAACATCTACTCAGTCGTTTTCTTTCCCTTTAATATGGTAGATTCTAAAGTTATGTATGGCGAGTATTTCTACTCATCGTACTTATCTTTTATTAAGTGTTTTAGTCGTATTTTAGTATAAAAGGTTCTTATGATTTGAATAGACCTTCACTAAATATTTAGGTTCTTCTAAATATACTCTCTAGTGTCTAAATACTTTTACTATAGCGAGTAATTCTTTATTATGAATGTCGTAGTGAAGCTCTAGTTCTATTATTTTTCGTGAGAAGTAGGCGACTGACCTAATCTTTCCGTCTTATTCTAACTATATGAGAACCGTAGCGATCGCGCTATCTAATGCATTCGTCTTAAGGAGCGTCTATAGGTCCGGGTCGAAGATCGTGAGGATCGGGGTCTTAGTAAACGCTTTCTTGAGATTCTTAATCGTCTATTTAGTAAGCTCTATTAAAGTAAAGATCGCGACTTCTTTCTTTATTAGGTTTGTTAGGGGTGTAGTGATTCGCGAGTAGTTCCGTATGAACTTTCGATAGAAGTTGGCGAATCCTAGGAACGCTTATAGTTCTCTTAGTGTAGTTAGTTCTGACCATTCTAACATACTTTTAACCTTATTAGGGTTCATCTTAAGTTCTTCTCGGGTGACCACATATTCTAAGAATTTAACACTATCTTTGTGGAATTCATACTTTTCTAGCTTAACCGGTAACTAGTATTTCTAAAGGGTCTCTAGCACCTTCGTTACGTGTTCCATATACTCCTTATAGATCTTGGAGTAGATTAATATATTATCTAAGTATACGACATAGAATATGTTAAGGTATTTTCTTAATATATTTTTAATTAGTGCCTAAAACGTTGCTAGGGCGTTAGTGAGTCCGAATGGTATTACACAGTACTC
The DNA here is from genome assembly GCF_000835475.1 of Cladophialophora bantiana CBS 173.52. Lineage (NCBI taxonomy): Eukaryota > Fungi > Ascomycota > Eurotiomycetes > Chaetothyriales > Herpotrichiellaceae > Cladophialophora > Cladophialophora bantiana. Next base: position 84,384 of record NW_015971600.1, read on the forward strand.
GAATAATCCATATTGAGTCCTGAAAGCCGTTTTCCACTCCTCGCCTTCTTTTATACGTATACGGTAGTACGCGTCTCGAATATCGAGTGCCGTAAAGTATCTAACACTTCTTAGTCGGTCTTATAGCTCATCGATTCGTAGTAGCGAATAGACATTCTTAATGGTAATGTCGTTGAGCTTTCGATAGTCTATATATAATCGGAGTTTTCCATCTTTCTTTAGAGCGAATAGGATCGGATATTCTACTTCTAATTCCGATGGTCGGATGTAGTCTTTAACTATGTTTTCTTTAAGATATTCTCGTAGAGCGACTTACTCTTTCTTCGATAGAGAGTAGAGAGGTCCGAATGTAGATTATTTTCCTTTCTAAAGATATATTTCGTGGTCTCATAGCTTATATTCTGGTAGTGTATTAGTTCCTATCTTTTTCTCGAATACTAATTTTAAGTGTGCGTATTATAGTGAATATTCTATAGTCGCATTATTAAAAACTCATGCCGGTCGTACCTAGATCGTTTTCTTTACGTAGATTTATACCGCCCTCATTTCTATTTCTGAGGTTTTACTATCGTGATCGTAGTTATCGAACCGTACCTAGGATTTAGTCTAGTCGATAATAGGGTTGTAGTATTTTAGCCATGGTATTCTAAGGACTATGTCGTATTTTATGTTTATAATGTTAAGATCCAGCCTTTTCTAGTGATCATCGATCGTTAGTTGTACTGCTTTTAGCTCGTGCGTAAGTTATGTTATGATTGTTCCATCGAATCTAGTAATTAAGTTAGATTCCGGCCTTAGAACTCTCCAGCCTTATAGCTTCTCTACTACCCTCGTATGTACGAGGTTCCCTATACATTCTAAATCTATTAGGATACTAACTTTTTAGTCTTTAAGTATTTCTCTAAGAAATATAGCTCTAGCGTTAGACCTTATGGCCGCATTCACTTTAAGTTTTAACTTTCGCCTTTCTTCTCTAATCCTAACTAGATATACGCCTTTACTATTAATCTTCTAGCGCTGACGTTTTCTAGGGGTATACTTTCGGTGGTATAGGCGCCTCTTATTCTTTCACTAACCTAGTTTTTTAGCTAGTGAAGATGGTTTATTCTTTTACCTTGAGGTTGTGATACGTCGTAGTTATGGTCGTCACAACGTTAGATTAACTCGGTGTAAGCTTATTATACTTCGATAGCCGTTATGTCTAGTTTCTCGGGCTGTAAATAGTCGAGATGCTGCTCGTGGAGATGTGGAATTAATCGGAGTGAACAGCTATGAACGCGGTTGCAAGGAAATAGTTCGGCGATAAGTACGTTAGGCAAAGTCTCAATGTATCGTGGGACTAGAACTCCTCGCTCCCGATATATGCGTATGGTTGCCTATACCCCGGCTTCTACTCGATCTATAATTCTTATATAATTAATTCGTTCGCGAACTTCTTCTTCTAGAAGTCTCGCTATTCTAACAATATCTAGGATATTCCTTTCGATGAGAGATCGTAGGAAGGTCTCTTCTTAGTCTGTAGCCTCCCTTACTTCGCGGGTGATCTATTCCGTTTATACTGCCGTCGCTGTAACTCGTTTAGTGGCTTCTTTAATTAATTATCTAATTTCTTCTTTCGTGAAGGATTCTTTAGGTTCCTATATTTAGCTTTCCCGGGTGTGATCGAGGTCTAAGTCGTATTTAGAATTAGCTATGTTGCACTCGAGTGGCGTCGTATTATCGGAAGAAATCTAGGTTAATGGTTATCCTCGTGGATTTCCTTCTTAGTGGGCGTATATAAAATCTAGATAAGTGTTGGCCCATAAATATTCTTAACTTCGATATATATAAATTCTAAAGGTTGTCTCTATATCTACCGATAGTTTATTTAGTTCGTACATCGTATGATTATATTCTATAATTCGCCGTGAATAGTAAGGGTCGAAGCATAGTTTCCTTATTTAATACTTAGTTCGAATATAGATCTTATTAGTAGTGATTCCCGTAATAACCGCTTTCCCTTGGTTTACGGAGTCGCCTAGGCGTATATATTCTTCTTTAGCTATATTAGCTTCTGGGGCTATTTTGGCGACTTTCTTCTACTTCGATTACTTTTCTGCGATAGCGACCTACTTCTTCTTCTATTTACATTTCTTTACGTAGTGTCCTAGCTTCTCGCAGCTATAGTAGATAACCTCTTTCTTTTTTCCGGAAGATTCCTTTAGTTTATTCTTCCTAAGGTTATTTCGTCGTTTCTACGCCTAGCTTAGATCTATGAGTTAGGGTCCGTAGTACGGTTTACGTCTTTTCTAAGTGTTTACTTATTAAGTCTTCGTAGCTTATATCTTTCTAGGGTTGTGGGGTTCTTATTATCGATATTCTTTAATATCGTTATCTTCTTTAATGGCGATAGTAATTTAGTCTTCTAGGGTAGTCTTTTTAAGGTGTCGTGGTTCCCACTTAATCTTTAGTTTTAGTTCTTCTCTAAAGATCGGAATAGTGATGTTATTCTACTATCCTAGAGCTATATTTAGTGTTCTAAATTTTATCGCGTACTCTTAAACTAATTCCGTCTATCGGAGGCTCACTATTTTCTTTTAGGCTTTCTTTTTCTCATTCTTTACTCTAAACACTAGCTTCATCGTTTCCTTAAACTCTATGAACGTTTCGAATAGATTAATAGTTTCGTCTTCTCTATCGTCTTCCTCGTTTTCTATATAGTTCTTAATGAAGAGTCTAAGCTATGTCTTAGCGTCTTCTTCGAAATAGCTTCCTATGAAGAGGATCTTCTATAAGTCGTTCTGGAAGTCGGTAGAGTTCATTAGAATATATATATCTATATAGTGAATAAAGAGTATAAGCTTAGACTCTACGCCGTTGAAGGGCTTAGGTGGGTTGCTAATCTTCCCTTTACTAACTGTTAATGGCACGTCTCTGGATGAGCTTGCTACACTTATTCCGTACGCCGGTGGTGGTACACTGGCCGTAGTTCTTGGGGTGCTTAGTGTTAGTCTTAGTGTACTCGAGGTTATCGACATCGTGTTATCGTTGAGTGATAGTCGTGTAGTACGTTGCGTAAGCTCGTCTATAGGTGAGGTGGGTCGGTTCAGTCTACTTATAGGGGTTGTCTTCCATAACGGGGGTGGTAGCCAAAGTATTAAGGATCCCTACTGATCCTAACTAGATTAGGGTTCTTAGTAATAATCCTAGGATAGCGTAAGCTGATTGGGGAAGACATAAGGTATAAGCAGAGTTCTCTATTACTAAGAACTATATAGTTCAGTAGATAATATAAGTTAGCTACGAAGAGAGTGTAACTACCTAGGGTAGTGAGGATGTATATATAATGCTTACGCTCTATGCGCTCTATACGCTCTATGCGCTCTATTAACAGAGCCGGCAGGGCTAATAGAGCCAATAGAGTATATTATATAATCTAGCCTTGTTCCTTCGTGGATTCTTCTAAGTATCTAATGAGCGTGGTGAGTTGGGCTCGTGCGACTCGTAGTCGGTCTTCCGTAAGACTATGTCTAACATCGATGTATCTTCATCACTAGGAGACTTCGCCGACGACGAAGAGTAATAACGAATAATAACTTCGGATTCGCCGTACTTAGCGAAGACGAAAGATTCTATAGACGTAGAGTTCTCTTTCTCGAAGCGAAAAGAAATTTACTTACGCCGTAGTCGTAAACTTCGAAATAGAGCGACGAGGCCGCTACCCTTAATAGTAGTAGTCGAAATTTCTTCTATAATCGACTAAATACGAAGAGAGTATAATAATTTAAATATTCTAGAAGAATCTTTTAAAAAATAAACTACGTAGGGTTCGTTATTATCTCTTTCGCTCTACTATTATAAAGCGATAGAGGAGATAACGCTCTAAATTTAAAGACTTACGAAAAGTTTATACGGAAGAGAACGACGGTGAGTATAGTCTTACGCTCGGATCGAACTACGATGCGTTTAAATCTACGACTCTATTAGCTCCGAAATCTCGCTAATAAAAAGAAGAAGAGAGGAAATAAAGTATCGTAAATCGTTAAATCGTAAAGAAAATACTACGAACGTAAGGAAGTAAGCGCGTACTCTAATTAGCTAAATTTACTTAAATACTATATAGAGAAAAATGAAGTACGCTAATTAGCTAAAATTTCACGGTTATCGAGGTAGTCGTCCTCGCTTAAAACGTTAAAAGATAAAGCGAATATTATAGTTCGAAGTATACTTCTACCGAAAAGTAATGACGCTAGAGAATGAGAGCTTTAAGAATCCTCGCTCACTAAGTAAGAATATCGTAAGGCCTTTATAGATAACTAAAAGATTAGTTATAGATAAGATAAATTAGATAGCCGTATAGACTAAAGATAGCGGGAAAGATATATATTAGTAATATTATTAGTGACGATACTATTATAATAGAAGAAGTTGGAAGTGATGGATAGAGTTATGATTAGCTGAGGCGTCGACCCTAGACTATGGTTCTTCTTATATAGTTCTGAGGGACTATCTTTCATAGACAACACAAGTAACTAAGTTACCAATAGAGAGAACTTCCTCTAGTTAAGCGTACGCGTTGAGAAGAGACTATATTCACCGCCGTACGAGTTAATGCCCATGGCTAGTAGCCTCGCCCTAGTTCACTATTATTAGAAGATTAAGTCTAATACGAAATTAGTTCGGAGAGATAATCTAAAACGTAAAATATCGAGGTTTTACTATAAAGACGCCGAAATATATATACTTCTACTAGAGATAGATATAAGTATCTAGTTCTTATCTTTTTATTAATCTTTCTTTCGATTACGATTCTACGACTTAATTCTTCGTTAATTATACCATTTCGAATTATTCTAGACTCTCTCGACTCGTTCTTTACTCTTAAAATTATCTTTCTAAGTAAGATTCTAAAAGCGTAAGCTTAGAAATCTTTATATAACTTTATTATTAAGTTTAGTATTTCGACGACGATAGTTCGGACCGAATTATCTTTTTCTTTTCTTTCTTTCTTCTCGGGTTCCTAGCTTAATAATTCACTACGCTATTAAGATATTCGGAAATTCTAGGCTACTTTTATCGAGACTTCTAATAATTTATCTAAATTCTACTTCTATAGTCGCTGTTAATAGAGATACTAGATATTAAGTATTTAATATCGAAATCGTTAAAAATTAGTCTATTCTCACTATTAAATATCTAGACTATATTAGAGAAGTTACGCTCGAAGAAGCTATAGCTACTATGAATTAGAATAACGCGAATCGAGTTAAAGACTTCTATGGCTCTCTTAAATTAAAATATCGATAAATGGACGAGATTCGCGACTTCATAACTTAACGAGTCTACGATCTCACTAAAGACCTTCTAAATATTCGTGTAGAGTTTTAAAAATACTCTAGTCTATACGCTAAAAAGAAAGAGTTTAATAATAGACGAAATCGTCGCGTAGAGATACGTAATAAGCTACTCTCTAAATACGGCCGAATAAATAATATAAGTCTCTTTAATTATAAGTATAGAGAGAGAGACGTTCTTATTCCGCGCGGAGAATTCGTAAAGCTTTCTACTTAGACGTTAGTAGAATTCTTTAATGAATTAATTATTCTATATAGAGAGAATATAACTACACTCTTAGACTAGTATTAATTCGCTCGGAAACATTTACTTTAGTATAACGTAACCTCTCTTCGGCTACTATAAGTCGTCTCGTATAAAATAATAACTCGTCTAGTTCGAATTCAATAGAATCGACACTATAATGCTTTACCGTATCTAGTTACGGAGGATATTTAGATCGTCCTCGACGATAAAATATTTAACGATAATGAGCGAATCGCTAAGCGTAATCGTCCCGAGTAGTTAGAGATACTTAGTCGATACGGATTTATAGAAGCGGCTAGGCTATACTAAGTAGACGTTCTTTCTATAAACTATAATAATCTAATTACATTCGAAGGAAAATCTAGGCTAATAGTATTACTTATTACGTAAGATTTAATTACTAAAAACATTTTAGACTCGGAAGTTCACCGACTCGTTACTCATTCTAGTACTAATAATCTTTCTATATCTCGAACTACGAATTTCGCCGGCCTTATCGATTCTTCTAATACTTCCGTAAGACGTCCGAATACGCGAACTACTTAAGGCGATCGAACTTCTATTTCTACGGCCCCTACTACGTCTACTTCTATTACTCTAATTTCTATACGATTATAGTAAAGCGCCCTTCCGATACGACTTAGTTTAACGAATGTAGAACGAGAAAATTTAATATAGCTTACGAAATCGGAAGAAGAACGCTCTATTATTAGGAGTCGCGAATAAATAAATTAAATGAGAAATAATTCGATTAATATCTTAGGCGTTATAAAGAGACCGCGACTATAGACGGTGACCTCTAGTCTAGGCTTCGTAGCTCTAAGTCCCGACTATAATCTAAGTGTAAAGAAGCCGAGAATTTTAGAACTCTTCTACGAAATCGAGATTAGATAGTAACTTATAAACTAAGGAATACGTATTACTAGTTCTTCTAAAGTCGTCTCATCACTATACTTCCTCGGAAGAGATACGTTCGATAACTTATCGAATTCGATTCTAAATTCTAGGAGCTCTATCGTATTCGCGTAATTAATAATTTAAAAGTATATAAGATAGACGAACTACGGAAGAAATGTACCCTTAGTTAGCCGTGAAGATATACAATGATACTACGAATTCGGAGCTAAAAAGATGATTAACGTATTGAGTTTACTTACTAGATATATATCTAGACGATATATATCCGTCTATCTATATATAGCCGAGAAAGGAATCGCCTTACATCTAGAAGGATTAAAAAGAATCGCTACGCCTTATAAAGATTCTATAAAGAATCTCGAATAATTAATAAAGTAGTGGGAAGAAAGGTTCGAAACGATAAATTATTAAGTTCTATCTAGCTATTTTAATTATAAAGCTATCGATATCTCGAGTAGTGCTCTTCGGAGCGCTCTACTAGATCCTAGATATAACGGATAAGTTAATTAGTCTTTCATCGATGCGAGAATTATAGTAAGTCGGAAAGAATTATATATAAGATATATCATTATCTTAGGCGCCGCGTTCCTTTTCTAGATTAACTAATGTAGGAACGTAAACGCATCGGTGGAATTTAAAGCCTAGGGAAACGTCGACGATGATATAAGACGACTCATTATCTTTAACGACGACTTAATAGATAAAGAGCACTATTAGCTAATCTTTATAGTCGATAAGATAACGTAGTCGTACTCGGTTATTAATTCGATATAAGGTAGATTAGATACGACTAAGATAATACTCGATTTCTTCGTTTAATGATTAAAGGATAGCGTTTTTAGTATTTCACTCCGGGAAATACGTCTTAAATCTAATCTTTAGTAGAACACTAGTAGTTATAGGCTCTAAGTGATTAAGAATTCTCTAGCGATTATTAATGCGGAAACTTACGAGACGGCTCGCTTATAAATAATCTTATCTAATACTTAAGTTAATATCGAGAATCGTTTCACTATCGCTCTGGAGATCTATAAGATGATTATACGTGAACTAAAGCGCAGTGGAGATTTAGGGGCGTTGAAGGGCTCGAGTTCGAAGGGGTTAGATGGGAGATAATTAAATAACTTCGTAGAGCGTTTAAAGGATATAAAGAAGAATTAATGTTTCCGAGAAGGATAGGCGAAGATTATAGTTAAGTCTTGAGCGAGGTCGTTAAGGAAGCGAGCGATAATGGGAGAGATGTAATGGGAGAAGTTAGAAGTGGTGAATAGAGTTATGATTGGCTGGGGCGCCGACCCTAGACTATGGTTCTTCTTATATAGTTCTGGGGGACTATCTTTCATAGACAACATAAGCAACTAAGTTACTAACAGAGAGGACTTCCCCTAGTGGAGTGTGCGCGTTGAGAAGAGACCATACCCACCGCCGTACGAGTTGATGCCCATGGCTAGTAGCCTCGCCCCAGTTCACCATGTTTCCCTCTCCGCCTCAATCATCCCTATTTACCTAGCAGCCAGCGGGCCATCCAGCCCCAAAAATTCCATGCCCACAATCACTGCCCATTAATCGAGCGGAATCGAATTAAATTCCACCTTCAATGTCAAGTCGTCGCAACCGGGATTATCACGGCACACGCGCCGGGAATCTGCGAAGTCTGCGTGGCCGATATTTGTTTTGTTTTGTTCTGTGATGTTTTCCACGGTAGAGCCTAAATCATCAGACCACACCACACACAACGCACCACAACAATGTTTGGAGCGTGCTTGCGATCTGCACCTGTGTGGTAGTGACAGTTAGGGTTGCCTACTGTATGTCTGCTTCGGCCTGCGCGCTCTTTGAACTAGTCCAGCTTCGGTATTGTGCAGTGTTAGGTGGGTTGTGTTGTTTTCAACAGTGTTCCATGTGCTTTCTCATACCGATTCCCATTCTCTCGCGGGGATATGGATACGACCATGCCGATGACAATGGACGGTCGTGACCATGGCGATGGCGATTGAACGATTGCAACCTTGCTGGCTGGATGGGATGCAAGGTTCAGGGCGAGTAGCACCCCGCCGTTGTTGTCACTGCTGGTGTGGGATCTGTGCACTCATCGTCTATTGCTTGTCTGTCTGTCTGTCGAGGTGATGGATCTCGCATGCTGCACGCCAAACTGCCACCCTCGCTCGAAGCGTGACATCGGCGGACGATGGCAGGAGGAGCAGTATGATCAGGATATCCTCCCCATGCTATCGACGCTGTTCTGTTCTGGCTGCGGGTAAAATGGCTTTTTACTCAATATAAAGACAGACCAAATTCTTATCATTGCCCTTACTCCTAGCTTTAGCTTTGCTCTATTTTGCTTTTCTCTTGGGATTTGTTATCCTTTCCTCGGATCTTCAAATGCCTTGGATGGGTCGATTGGCATGGTACGCAGTGTGGCTCGCCATTTGGAGAGTGCGGGTAGGTGCATACGCAGAAAAGTAGGCAAGCTATACGACGAAGATCAGCGTGCAAGGCCAAGGGGGGAAGGGTTGCAGGAAGAAAGGATCACAGGAGAGGGAGAGAGAAGCAGTGCAATGTTTGGTAGGAGTGCGATGGGTGCAGGCCGCAAACTGCAGCGCAGTTGGCGCGGGTGGTTCACGTGACACTTTTTGATCGCATGACACCGCGTTCTCAGCGCAGTCCCCCGCGAAATCACTTACTTTCATAAAAGCTCAGCCACCACCTCTCGGTCTGCCATCCCTCTCGGCCGTTGAGACAGTCTTCAACTTGCTAACCTGACTTCATGCTACAGAGTCTCCTAACTCTTGCACTCCCCGTCTTGTCGACCACAGCCGCGACGGTGTTTCTCCCTCCCACGATCTTCTGCGAAATGGAGTGGAGGAACCGTATGGAGACAACGCATGACAAGATGTATATACAAGTGCCGTCTCGGAAGCGCCTCGAAGAAACGCCGGCCGCGAAAGCGCCAGCCCGCCAGCGGAAGCCCGTCTGCAGCAAGCGAAAGAGACAGGATGAGATCGCCGACCCATTGATGCCGGGAGTTTACCTCTTGGACATGTCAGAGGAGATGCCGCAGAAGAAAGCCCGCAGAGATGGCGACGAGGCCAGCATGTTGTCAGACACGTTGGAGAGCCCCGACTTCTCCAACGCGCCTCTCACCAACTTCGATACATGCAGTGACATTCAAGCCAGCAGTGGCAGCTCAGATTGCGGTGAGAGCTCCGAAATTTTCTCTGCAGGCCCTCTCTCAGACACTGTTACAACACCAAATTCGCCGGCTTTCTTGGACTTTGACTCTGACAGCACGCTCGTCGACCCTGCATTGCTAGCCGGCGCAGAAGAGGACCGTCCCCGAGGCTCAGAGACTTCTGATGACGTTGATGAGACAGGATGGGACTTCATGACGGGGGTAGAGACGAGTGCATACACACCAATGAACGAATTAGACTTCATGGGCAATGGGGAATAGGTATACGATGGCAAGAGGAGAAGTGAAATGGCTTGAACGACTATAAATTTAACTAACAGCATCAGTGGAGTCGGTGGATAACCCCTTCTGCAGCGGCAGCCTTATGTGGGTCATTTGACGATTTTTGGCCTCAACCTTCTCTCTTCCATCGATTTGATTTTGTTCGGTCCTTTGCCAAGGTATCAGGTTTCTCAAAGCCGCATTTGAGGCGTGAAAATTGGGCGAGATGTTCGCACTTCAACCCAATTATGCTCCTACTTAATTTCCAGCGGTGGGGATTGGGGTTATTCCTCTATCTCTGACATCCTATAAGGCCATACCAAGCTGCTAAGACCGGCCAAGCAGGAAAGTTTTATAGGCGCACAAGTAGCGCACAGGTAGCTTCATCAGCTGCGCACCGCATTCAGACCCGCTTTACGTTAAACGCAATCAAGATTTACCAAGTCCAGTCTAATTAATCCCACTCAGCCCATCTCCGCCAGCATGGATAAGATGAGAATCTCATCCGTCCTCAACGGCACAAACGACTCGGGTGAACCCGAGCAAAACGACGACACCTCAGCCACCACCTGAGACGCTAGACGCTTCACCAACTGCGCAAACTGCGCCTCGTTGTTCCTGCAGTTCTGTGACAGAATGGCGACGGAGTAGGAGGTTTCAGGAATGATCTTGTGGTTACAGGCCAATGTATATATAAACAGGCAGAGTCTCTCTGAGTAGCCAGGGGGACAGGACACAATCAACCAGATAGGTCCACAACTCAACCTCTCGTTCAACAGCAGGGTTACTTTATCTGGTACCACAGGGTGGATCTGCAGATGGGGTGACACGAAGTCGTCGACGCATTCAATAACTATTTCGGCCAACAGCGGGACAAGAACGGCCTCCAAACGAAGTTCTACCAGATTTTGAGCCTCGAGGAGGTGGACAGAGTCCGAATACAAGCAAGAGAGCAGGACATCAAAGCCTTCTCGGACCACACACAGCACAGATTCGGGTGGATGCGTTGACAGCCTCGCCTTGCACCAGGACCGAAACCGGAAACACCAAAAGACAAAGTGAAACAAGCCACCAGACCAGGCGAAACATATCTACAAAACACCTCAAACAGTGAGATCATCTAGATGGGGACCAGTCCTGGGATATTGTACACTATTGTAACAATGAGAACTGTAACTATAATATTTTGTTCATCCTTAGAGACATCTATCTCTGCCATTTCAGCCATTCCTTCCTGTTTATATCGACATTTGGGCATTTGTGCAAAAGGCCATTTCTACGTCGTCCTGCTCAGACGGCATAATGTAAATGGCGCGGTTGGTGTTGGCGAGATGCCCTACTTTGCGCTGTCAATCAAGCTGGCAACCGCTAACTGGGTCGCAATCTCACCACCCTGATGTTTGTTTCGCAGCACATTTTGCCCTCTGCCCAATCTGTTTGTGCTGACGGAAACGTCCTCGTAAGTCACGAAACGCGCAGGCCGCCGTCCATTCCCGGCTAGCAGCGAAATTATTGCTGCCAGGAGGGAGTCTCTCGTCCCGCTCCCTCGAATGGCCAACATATCACACGCCTACGTCCACCAAGATCACTGCGACCGACTTCGCTCTGCCAACAACGAGAAGGCATCAGCTCCAGGGCCCTCAGTTGAGAGAAGAACCCCGACGGAAGCAACGCAGTAGGTTTTTGGAGGTTGAAGGCATTGTGGCGGAGTTGGCTTCGCAGGTTGGGAATAAAATTCAGGAGATGGTTACCATTGTCTCCGTAGATGGTGGAGGTCAAACGAAAGGATTCCGAGCAGATGGACTTGACGAGATTCTGAATGCACGGGGCCAGCACGGTCATTCCAAAACTGTCGAGAAGTTGTTAGAGAAACTCAAGCATCTCCGCAAGGAGGCGGATCAGTAGGAGAAAGATCAAGGGAAAGCTCCGAAGGTCAGTTGTGGGTGGTGATGATATTTTGCATTCGTGTGAGCAGATGATCCCTTCAGTTTTATTGCGAGAGAAAAACCGATCGCGAGGAGAGCGGGGCATACACCATTTGATTGTGAACTATCTTGTGGGGAGCAGAGGGATGCGAGCATCTGCAGTGATAGCTGCCCTTGCGGGTAAGCCGCTGGAACGTTGGTCCTGTCGCGGAAGCTGATGAGCACTCAACAAGGCAGTCGCCTATCCGGAGCTGCCGAGACTCGGCGAGAATGGACTGCTGACTGAATGGTAATGCTTACCGGTCGAGACGAGACTGGTATCGCGAGTCATATATTTGACTCGGACGAAAAGGGAGACAGAACAATCACAATTCTAAGGATCCTTTCTTGTGATCTTCGACCAAGAAACCCAGCATCGGACAATACTTAAAGAAGATGCTGAAGAGTATACGCCATTCCAAGGCCCGAGAGGATACCGTCTTTATTAGGTGCGAAGAGAAAATTAGCTTCACGGCTCAGGATGGTGTGGCTGGTTGAACATCAAAGATGTCGTTCACCCGGTACACAACAGCTCGCATGGCCCATATGTGGACATCTGTTTCATCTCTGTCAACCAGGACTTGAGATTCTCTTGCACAAGGGAGATCTTTTCTGAACCGCCATTCTCGCCAGCTCGGTCCAGCATTAACGCCTCAATTCCTCTTTGTTGTTGTCGACTCCGGCAGTAGGATCAGTGCGAGATGGATCAGTAATTGCAGCCGTGGAAGTCAACTCATCCGCCTCGTGTTCTGCGTCATCCTATTTCCCAATCCAATTGTCCAGATCATTAGTAATGCCTCTCAGTCGTTCAATCACTGTTGCCATATGGTTGGGAGAAGGTTCAGGTTGACGAGAGTTCAGGAATCTGATTTGAGAACAAGACATTTTACCCAGGTCACCAGAGTCAGTACGCTCTTTCAGCTGGAGGTAACCAATATGCTGCAGGAGCTCGACATCCGTCCCTTTTTGGCTTGAGAGGCACGTGCGAGGCAATCCACCATCTTGCCATCGTGCTGTGGAGTGAGTGTTTGCTCCTTGTCGTCCTGTACTGAGGCGCCCCTCCTCTTTGCTGTCGGCCAACATGTCGGAGGGGGGCAAAACATTCAAGGTGAATCAGTTAGATGAAAGTGACGCGGCGGCAGCACTGTTGTCTTTAGAACCTAGAGACTAGAGCTTGGCCGGGAGTGACGCAGTCGAACTCAGGACTCGGGAGCACAGGGACTTTCGTAAGGACGGAGGCATTGCGGGACGCACCGCGTGCTGGAGTTGGACGATGCAGAGCAGGTTGTACCAGTGTGGCCACCCACTGTCTGGGACTGCCGAGACTCGAAGTGTGTGGAACTGGGAATGAGAAGAATCTTTCCAGGTGTAAAAAGCTCTGAGTTAGGTCAGACTGCCAGCTCTTTGCCGTAAATGCCATCGTCGAAAGTTGTTATGCTATGAGGCAATCAAAAAGAGGTACTGAGGCGGAAACTCGCTTATTTATACATTTCAGGCGAACGGCCTGTGCGGGTGGAGCGGAGTCGTCAGGACCAAAATCACTCGTTCCAAGATGCAACGTCTTTGGAGACGGGGCGAAGACAACGGACCTTAAATAGAAGATGGATGGCCCTGAATCGGTTTGAGGTACCCATAGATGAAAGGCCGCTCCAGTTCCATCTCCTTTTTGCCCCCATTTCCCTCTTGACGTCTCAGGTTGAAGCGGCGAGCCTCAGCCCCATGCTCAGGGTCAGAGAAGGAAATAGAAAACACCCCAGCGTACATTCCGACCTTGAATGGCCTGTTCCCTACCTCATCCAACAGGCCTTGCGAGCCAAAGTGAGAGTATCGCGCCAGGGAAGGGAGGGGACAATACGGCCTCAAAAAGGATCCCAGGGGTGGCTTATGGGGCAATAAAGGAAAAGGACAAAGTATGAAGGATGCCGCTGCCTGCACCCACCGTGGATCTCGGTTCACACGAAGGTGCTGCTTATTCATGGGTCGCCCGACGGGGAGAGACATTGCTGCGCTCCTAGGATGACTTCTTCCTGGGTTCAGAAGCTGGTTCGAGGCCTTTCGACTGGCTTGCACTTCAATCATGCCACCATGGCCAAAAAGGCAGTGGCATAACTGCCGAGGCAGGGAAGCTGCTCGCCTGCTTGCCTGCCTACTTCTGACATCCTGATATCTGTCCCCGTCTCATTAAGTACGCCATGCATCCATTGTATCCATCTTGAATAGCCACACGCAAACAGCTACGCGTGGACAAGCACGACTTCGGGTTAGACGGACTCGCTCGAGGGAACTTCGACGGACAAGGAGACGAGACGAGATAAGATTGAACAAAACGAAGAATTGTGTGCTATCTGGTGCCACTAATAGGCGAGTAGATTGTAAGCGCAAAGCCCGAAAAGATTGGTTGTTTGGTTGTCTCCAATTGGCGAGCTTTGCAGGCTTCTTATATATACACTTGGGCCGGTTTGTGAGCGCCGTGACGTGATGCCTTTGCTGGCTTTCACGGTCCCCTCTCGACACATGGCAGCAGAAGTGCCTCTGCCACACATGCCCCCTTTCAGACAATTGGCAACCTGGCCTTCGGCACCCTTTGGCAAATCGTGTTTGCTTACCATATTTGCACCTGTGTCCCGCCGTCGGAACCCCCCCCCCCCCCTTCCCCTGGAGTGGAAAAAAACTAAAAAAAAAAACCCGCAATGAAAGAAAAAGAAAGCAAACGTCCCCGGGTGGGATCGAACCACCAATCTTTTGATTAACAGTCAAACGCCTATGAAATGTTAGCCTCGTCAATACCATAGTCAGTGTTACGGAAACTCACGTTAACCATTGCGCCACGGAGACTATTTGGCTGATTCTTGAGCGCATTTTCGTGAGACAAAAATATGAAGTTGGATGGGCTCCACAGCTGCGCCGAGCTTTTCCTTGGCATTCGGCTGGATTGTCCACGGCCCAGTTTGATTCATTCGCGAATCGAAGGCGACAGCTCATTTACACAAAGTACGGAGCATTTTATTTGCCCTTGATACTAGTGGGCCTCCGCCATTCATCCCATACCGTCAACTAAATTTGATGCTACAAATATCGCTCGAGATAGCAATCCTCATTGGCCACATTTTGAGCTCAAGTTTACTTCATTAGCCAGACTGTGGAAAGAGACCACCTGTACGATCAGGGCCGGCAATATGAATCTTCCCGAGTTTGGCAGCGTCATGGTATTTCATCCTCATAGCGGATGGCACTCCTCCACATCTCCCACACGCACTATACCCTCCCCTATCTCGATGAACGTCCGGAATTATACCTTGAAGAGATGGTAGCATATCTGCAGGAGAAATTGGATTGACCGGCTCACAATTCAGCATCGGCCGGACATTGTTGAGCCCGGTGGTCAACCACGAAGCCTCGCCTTCACGCTTGGACAACCGAGAGTCCAGCGCAGCGTGGCCCCACAAGCTTCGGCCAGAGGAAAGGGGACATCCTTCCACAAGACGTTGGACGATCTGTTGCGGTGGATTGCGAGTGGGTTCGTCTATATCCTCGTGGACGTGACGAATGCCAAGGGCGCAATGAGAGGATGTATTGTGCCTTCACACCTCTTGTCCCTCCGCTCAGTTTCTGCTGTTACACTTCTTCTGCTCCCCCTTAATCGCTCGGCGACGGCATGAAAGGCGGTGCGAAACTCCCCGAGGATGAAGTGGATATCATCGGAACCAAGAAGAGCTGAGACGACAGCGTTGGATTGAGGTCGGAGCGAAAAAACACCACAACACAATGCGGTTCCACAAAATCGAGTGAGAAATTGGAAACGACATATTAAGCTTGCAGATCCTCATTATCTAGCTGAGGGCTCATTGCCCAAACATCACCGCTTCAGAAATGAGAGAACCCGAGGGGTTCCGGAGAGTACTCATCACACTCCATGGTACCATGGCATTTATGGATTTATGGTCACGTATAGAGGCATTTGCGGAGTGACCCCGCACGAGGTACTCCGCAAGGTCAGTAGTGATGACTTCATTCGCAGAATTCATATTATGCTTGCTCCCGTAACAATCGAGTATCTCCCGCAAATGGTTGCGCCGTGATAGACCTCGCGTTGCCTGGTTTATGCCCCCCCGCGTACCCGAGTCAAAGGATGGATATACTCAGACACCGTTTTCGAGTGCCGTAGAGAATGGGTGCGATGTTGCGGTGAATCCAGCTAACTTTTACCAGGCAGCGCCAGCCTCCGCCAGAGCTCTCAGCAAGCACAAGACACACTGCATCTCCAATAGCGACACACACAAGCACTGCCTTCAGGCTCCCAGGGTCGCGATCAGAGCCATCAAATGCCCCTGTTATCTCTCCGATATGCCAGCCTGCCAGCCAGCCTGCGCCTTGATGCGCTTTTCAGCCTCGCACACTCTCTCTAAATGAATCGTTACTGACGAAGTGAGCTTCATCTCCATCTTCTCACAAGCCTCCCGATCAAGCCTCCTCGATTCTGTATTGCGGTGGACAGTGGTGGCACCGGACGGGTGGCGGCTATCGGCTATCCACCCTCCGCTGTGGAATGGAGGACATTGAGACAGTCAGTATGAACAGAGGGAGGTTGGAACGCTAGGCCTAGGGAAGGATCAACCAAAGCCACTGTATCCACCAAGGCTCAAGATAAAGAGGCGACCAGGGCTCCCCGCCCCGCCCCCAAGCGATTCTGTGGCAGTGGGCTCGAAATACGCGGCTGGACCAAATGACAACGACGACCTGCGGACTACCACCGAACCAAAGGGATCAATAATGGCGGCAAAAAGAAAGAGAAGAAATTAGCCAAGGACAAGTCAAAGGCAAAGAACGGGGGTGCAGAACTTTAGCAAAATTTGGATGATCGGTTTGATCATGGTGCTGAAGAGACTAGATATATAATGTATTCTCGAAGAATCGGGGATTATTACAAGCTCATCAACCTTCTCTCCTTTTCCTTTGTGTTCTAGTTTCCTGTGTTCTAGTTTCCTTGCATATAAGAAGTGTAGATTGCACCGTAACTCGTAATCAGAATGGTTCTCCTGGCACATGCCGCCCCGTGCTGGCCTCCTCATCTTTGTCTATAACTCCACCTTCTTCGGCACCCCCTCCTTTTCTCGGGCGGGGTCATCACTAGAGAAAAGACCTTCGGAAGATGGCGAGTCTCTTGAGGTGGAATGAGTCGCGAGACACTTAACGCTCCACTCTGAATCTTTCATCTTCGCCGTTTCCTCGAAGAGCTAGTTGTTGCTGGCGCGGTCTGCTGTCCCGAGGGAAGTGGGCGTATAAGTTTGTTTGGGTATTTGGCTTCGTAGAGCACCTGCAGTCCGCAGAGAGCGCAGAATTCAATGTTCTCCGGGAAAAGTGGCTCGTTGGGAAGTAGAAAGTTCATAGAGAGGGCGAAGGAGTCTGTCATATTGATGACTGCGTGGTACTGCCCTTTCTGTGTCACTACCAGCTTTCCAGGGCCAACACAAAGTAGATCAAAACCAATTCCCTGACTTTTCAGGGATTGCGGACTGATGAGCAAGTTTTGATGTCGGACAAACTGATCACAATCGCCGCAGGGCCTCAAGGATCTCACAAACTCTTCGAATTTTGGCGGTTTCACTTAGATTGATCAGAATCCAGGCCTTCCAGCCATAGATAGCTAGATTCCAAGACCTGAAGTCCACATCCTCTTTGTGGA
Organism: Cladophialophora bantiana CBS 173.52; assembly: GCF_000835475.1. Taxonomy (NCBI): domain Eukaryota; kingdom Fungi; phylum Ascomycota; class Eurotiomycetes; order Chaetothyriales; family Herpotrichiellaceae; genus Cladophialophora; species Cladophialophora bantiana. The sequence goes on from NW_015971600.1 coordinate 101,983, forward strand.
AAGCGGTTCCAGACCCTGTCTTCCCCACGTGCCAGTACATGGTGTTAACGCCAGCAACAGGTGCATGGTGCGATAGTTGTTGACCCGGATAAAAGAGGGTGTCTAGATTTGAGAAAAACTGGTCGGTGGCGAGAGAGGGTCCTACATAGTATTGAATTGGAGATTTAGGAGGAGTATTGGTCAGTTTGTCAATGAAAGTCTCTCATTCCGCGAGCGTAGGCTGATTGGCCGTGTGCGGCGACAAGTCTGGCAAACGGAAGCTGCTCGAGGGCCACAATTTTAAGGTCGAGATCCCCGGCGCCTTATAGTCGTCGAATACCAAACCACGGGCATGTCCTGTGGGTATCACGGCGATCTTTGACTTATAAGTGGCCAATTCATGATGTATTTCCGGGAAGCCTATGATAGTGATTACGCCGCCGAAGTTTGGGTCGGTCGCAAGTTCCATAGTGTTCGCAATGAGTTTTTCGCCCCTTTGGATTAGCCATAGCGTAAAAAAAAAAAGAGGGGGGGGGGGG